>NC_084807.1:26368380-26543380 GCF_963583255.1 Pyrus communis
TATTTGTTATGGATGTGGCTCAACCTAACATGTCAAAAGAAATTATTGCTTTTGTTTACGAAGCCATTGATAATCTACGATGATTTCTTCAAGGGCCACTGAATCACTGATAGTTAGTGGCTATAGCTCAATGCCCATTGATGAGCCACAGACTCCATCTCAAGGATTTGACAGCGTTTTATTTGTTTGATATCTTTCGGCGTTCTGATTTTGTAATTAGGAGGAAGATAGTTTGATTTGTTTCTGGTTATGGACTAATTTGACAGAACATGTATCTGGTAGCCATTTTACATGTTATAGAAATAAAACTGCGATTGTGTAATTTGTAGGCATATGATTTGATCAATTAATACAAATTTGACAATACTTCTCTTTCATCCCACAATCTCTACATACCTAAAATTCATGATGGGAGTTTTGGCTGACAAGATTGATTTTGAAATTCGGTACACTCACTTTTTATTGTAAACGTGATTCTTCCCACTGCCTGTTACGATCAAGGTTTTTAACATGTTTCCCCGGGGAGCGTGGCCGAATGTGAGGTAATGAGAAATATCAGGCATCTAAATCTTGTCAAGGTTTTAACTGCTTGTACTTGTTCAAGTGTTGATTTTTGGTACTGATTTTAAAGCTTTACTGTACGAGTTCATGGATATTGTTTGTTCAAAGGCATCACCATTGACGTTGCTTGTTCACCGGATTTCTTCATAATATCTGTGATACGCAAATTGTTCATTGTGATCTCAAGCCAAGCAATGTGTTTCTGGCTTTGGACTGGCAAGAATTCTGCCAAACTTGGCTGATAATGTTTCTGGAAATCAAACAAGTTCCATTGGAATAAGAGGAACCGTTGGTTATGCTGCTTCAGGTGTGTTTGGATTCGATATTTAGAATGGGGATCTCGTGTTCTGCTGAATCCCCAAGAGACCGAAAGTATAATAGTGATGTTGTCACCGAATTGCAATCCATAGTGAAGTTTTGTTGAAGCACTAAATGAAGGTATATGCAAAGTCTCACCAAATAATGTATATAAGATTATCCTGTTAACAACAGCATTTATTTCCTTTATTTTTTTTACACCTTTTGATTTTGTGCAGCACCAATGTTACTTGCATAAAATCGTAATCTGATTGCAATCATCTGTTATTCTTGGTATAGAAATGATATGTTTTCTGTATTATCTTTCTTGTAATAATAGTCAGATGTTTTATATACATCTTACACAGACACACATGCAATAAACTAAAGACACATGCTTGCTGCCCATGCTGCTGTCAGGAATATTGCAGCCACGTGCCCATGCTGCAACACATCAGAGCCCATGAGGTCTGCTGTCCAGGTTGTATTCCAATTGTGCAGTTGGTGGAGCAGCAGTTGATGGAGCAGATTCGGCAGTTGGTGGAGCAGCAGTTGATGGAGCTGGTGGAGCAGCAGTTGATGGAGCAGATTCCTTAACACGCCCCCGCAAGACGGTGGCACCATCGGAGACACCGATCTTGGAACGAAGGAGATGGAAACGTGGACGTGGCAAGGATTTGGTTAGAGCGTCTGCAAGCTGATCAGTAGTGGAGACATGAGAGACTTGAAGAAGACCACGAGTGACACGATCCCGTACAAACTGAAAATCAATATCGATATGCTTCATACGGGAATGGAGAACCGGATTAGCACAATAGAACATGGCTCCAATGTTATCACAAGAAACAGCCGGTGTTGTGGGGAGAGAAATGCCAAGTTCACGCAGTAAGGACTGAATCCATATGAGTTCAGCAGTGGTGGCAGCAATGGCCCGATATTCGGCTTCGGTAGAGGAGCGAGAGACAGACCGCTGCTTTCGGGAGCTCCAAGAGATGAGATTGCCACCAAGATAAACAACATAGCCAGTCGTAGATTTGCGATCATCACGATCACCAGCCCAGTCAGCATCGGAAAAGGCATAGAGACGATGAGAGGGGCGACGACAAAGATGAAGGCCAAAGGAAATGGTACCCTTCAGGTAGCGGAGAAGACGCTTGAGTGCCTGCCAGTGAGTCTCGGAAGGAGAATGCATGAATTGAGAGAGCTTATTGACTGTGAAGGAGATGTCAGGGCGTGTAAGACTGAGATATTGAAGTCCACCAACAAGACGACGGTAGGGAGTGGGATCCGTTGGGGAGGAGCCATCATGGAGCATGAGTGAGTGAGTGGTGGAGAGAGGCGTACTGACAGCCTTTGCACCATCCATCTTGGCATTGACAAGAAGATCATGAATGTACTTGTGCTGAGAGAGAAATAGGCCAGTGGCTGTGGGAAGGACTTCAACACCAAGAAAGTAATGTAAGGAGCCCAGGTCCTTGACGGAGAACCGAGTTGCCAACAGGTGAATGAACTTTGCTATAAGTGAGGAATCGTTTCCTGTAATAAGAAGATCATCAACATAAACCAAAAAATAAATTACAGCAGTCCCTTTATTCAAGAGAAAGAGTGAGGCATCAGAGATGGCATTGACAAAGCCATGGGAGAGCAGAAATGAGTGTAATTCCTTGTACCATGCCCTGGGAGCCTGTTTGAGGCCATAGAGGGCTTTCCTCAATTTACACACATGAGATGGATGATTGGAGTCAACAAAACCAGGTGGTTGAACCATATAGACATTTTCACGGAGTGTGCCATGAAGGAAAGCATTGTTGACGTCCAACTGACGAATTGGCCACTTATGAGTCACGGCAAGATGCAAAACAATGCGTATGGTAGTAGGTTTGATCACCGGACTGAAAGTATCTGAAAAATCAATACCAGGACGTTGGTGAAAACCCTTGGCAACTAAGCGTGCCTTGTACCTGTCAATATTGCCATCAGGATGCCGTTTGATACGAAACACCCACTTACAACCAATAAGATTTTGAGAGGGAAGGGAAGGAACGAGCTCCCATGTACCATTGCGAATTAACGCATTGAACTCATTGGACATTGCTTGTCGCCAAAGGGGATCCTTGACAGCCTGAGAGACACATGTCGGTTCAACTGAGGAGAGAATGGGATGTTTAGTAGCAGTCATAGCATACCGAGGATTGGGTTTGTGGATACCGACTTTGGCACGGGTGATCATGGAATGATTGGGGAGCACAGGAGGTACGGAGGGGTTGGGGGAGGTTGGGTTAGAGGATGGAAAGGTGACAACAGTCCTATGAGGGTTTCTAGTGTATGTACGAACGGGGTTGTTGGGGGGAGGTGGCTGGACGTGATCAGTTTGGGTTGGAGAATGTGGTGGGGTGAATATAGGTGCAGCGGATGGTGACGGTTCTGAGACAGGGGCAGATTCTGATGATGATGATGATGATGTGACGTGTGGTGGCAGTGAAGAAGAAACAGCCGACTCAACAGGCCTGGTGGGTAAGTGGACGGGAACATGAGTAACTGGAGAAAGAGAAGAGACCCAAGTGTGAGAGTTATCAACCGTGACATGGGGAGTGGAGGTAGGGAGGTTAGCAAGAGGAAAAGTGGACTCATCGAATTGAACATGCCGAGAGATAAAAATTTTGTGGGAGGAAAGATCAAGACACTGAAATGCACTTTGATTAGATGAGTAACCAAGGAAGAGGCATGGGCGGGAACGAGGGAGTAATTTATTGGAATTGTAAGGACGTAACCAAGGAAAACACAAGCACCCAAATGTACGAAGACGGGAGTAGTTGGGTTGTTCATCAAATAGTTGAGTGAATGGGGAGAGATTATTAAGAATCGGAGTGGGCATACGGTTGATAAAATAGGTAGCTGTTTTAAAGGCATAAGACCAATAGGTGAGAGGTAAAGAAGCTTGATGAAGAAGTGTGAGACCAGTTTCAACAATGTGACGATGTCGTCGTTCGGCGACTCCATTGTGTTGAGGAGTGTGAGGTGGTGTAAGAAGATGGGTGATGCCATTGGATGAGAGAAAATGTTGGAGTTTGATAAATTCGCCCCCACCATCAGTGTATAACCTAGTGATTTTTCTTTTGAAGTAATTTTCAACTAGTGCTTTGAAGGTGACAAAAGTGGAAAACACATCAGATTTCTTTTTGAGAGGGTAGAGCCATATATATTTTGTAAAATGATCAACAAAGATAACATAGTAAGAAAAACCATCAATTGAAGAGTATGGAGCAGGGCCCCAAACATCACTATAAACGAGGTCTAATGCACCATGACTGGTGAGAGACGAAGTTCCAAACGGGAGACGATGGCTTTTATTACATAGACATGAATGACAAACAGACTTGAACAACTTGGAAGACACATTAATGGAAGACATACGAAGGACTTGTTGGAGAGTGTGATGGCTGGGGTGACCAAGACGACGATGCCAGAGGTTGGGAGAGACCACCACACCCACCATAGCTTGTGGTTGATGAAATGATTGAGATTTAGGAGACCACTCATACACATCATCCTTATTCGGGCCTTGAAGAAGAACCGCCCCCGTGCTCAGATCCTTGACATGAAAGAAATCAGGAAAAAGTTCAATAGAGGTATTATTTTGTTTATTAAATTTAGAGATAGAAATAATGTCTTTTTTCATAGAAGGAACGCATAGAACGTTTGATAAGCTGAAGGATTGGGAGGATGAGGAGGGTAAAGTGGTTGAACCAACATGTGTGATACCCAAACCTGAACCATTACCAATAATTATTTCATCAGGACCATCATATATGGCTGCACCAGAGAGAGTGTTGACATTAGAGGTAACATGGTGAGAAGCACCAGAATCAAGCAACCATGTTGGAGAAGAGGTGGACCGGCCATGGGTGGTAGGATTGGCCACGAGCGTACTGGAAGGTCCAGATTGGAGTTGAGGGCAGCGTTTGGCACTATGACCTTGAGTGCCACACCATTGACAGAAACCACGATAACCTGTGTTGTTCATGTTGGTAGAGCGGCGACCATTGTCGGTGAAGGATTGTTGGATGGACTTGTAGGAACCACGAGAATTGGTGGCGGTGGAAGATGTGTGGGGGTGCTCAAAGGAACTACGAGAAGGATTGCGAGAGAGAAAGGACCCACGGTTAGAGTTGGAGTTGTGAGAGCGGAAGCCACGATTTGAGGTGTGGAAGCGAGATGTCTGAGTGACATTGGCAGTGATCACTGGGGGTAGAACAGTGGTATCATCACGCTTAAGAGCAGCTTCATGTTCAACCAGTTTGTCATGCAGGTTTTCAAAAGAGATTGAGGTGTCGCGGGAGCGAACTACCGCAGCAATTTCCTTGAAGTCCGAGCCAACACCATTAAGAATGTAGAGGAGGAGATCATCATCAGAGAGGGGAACATCAATGATGGCAAGCTCGTCTGCAATAATGCGGACTTCTTGTAGATACTCAGAGACAGGCTTGTTCTCACGACGCAGGAGAGTAAGGCGTTCTTTGAGACCAAGAACGCGGGCACGGGCTTTGCTAGCAAAGAGATGAAGAAGCTTGTCCCAAGCTTCCTTGGATGTCTTGGCAGAGGCAATAAGGGAGATGACCTGCGGGGAGACGGAAGCAAGAATCGCATGAAGGAGGAGTTGATCTTGCCGAATCCAAAAGGTGCGAAGCACGGTTTGAGTGGTTGATGGGCAGAGATGAGAACCATCCACATAACCCATGAGATCGTAGCCGTAAAGAAGGGCGTTGAACTGAGCACGCCAGGATGGGTAATTAGTGGGTGTGAGTTTCACAGGTAATTGGGCTGTAGCGTTTATGGTGATCAAGGTGGGAGTAGTGGAGTTGAGGTCTGGTAGAGGGTTGGTTGTAGAGGCGTCAGTAGCCATGGATGAAGACAGGGAAGAGATGGATCAGAAAAAAATTTCTCGTTGGAGTTTTTGGGCTCGTGATACCATATAGAAATGATATGTTTTCTGTATTATCTTTCTTGTAATAATAGTCAGATGTTTTATATACATCTTACACAGACACACATGCAATAAACTAAAGACACATGCTTGCTGCCCATGCTGCTGTCAGGAATATTGCAGCCACGTGCCCATGCTGCAACACATCAGAGCCCATGAGGTCTGCTGTCCAGGTTGTATTCCAATTGTGCAGTTGGTGGAGCAGCAGTTGATGGAGCAGATTCGGCAGTTGGTGGAGCAGCAGTTGATGGAGCTGGTGGAGCAGCAGTTGATGGAGCAGATTCCTTAACACTTGGCTCTGTTTCTTTTGATAAATTTAGCTGTTGCCACTGGCCAAGATGATGAACTCATTTCTAAGTCCATTTTTTTTTAACTTTTGATCGTATTTTAGTTTCTCTGAGGCTTGAAATTGGAATCTCTTGTTCTGTTGGATCCCAAGAGACTGAAAAGAAAAAGCGATTTTGTCAGATTATTTGGCATCGTTTGTTAAATTGAGGATTTTTATCATTTTGAATCTTACTTAACTGATTTTTTATAAAAAAAATTAAAATAATTAATGATGAATAAATACATGAATCATTTCTATTGATTTCAAATATATTTTTTGTCATATTATAATTCCGCAAGAAATCAAGTCGATGAACCTGAATTCACCTTGTGTTAGTTTGGCCCACATTTCAATTTCATGAAAACAACATTGTGAATGGCTGCCAAAAACTGCATGTTCCATGTCGGCCCTAAGCTTTGTGAATTATTGGAGTTATAGTATGTTGCAATTAAATTTTTTTTGTACGATGTAAACGTCACCTGGGGACAAAAGGGTGTTATTGTTGCCTATCATTTCACCATGATAAAATAAAACTGTGCTCTTTCTCGCCAATAAGACAACCAAGAGTTGGGGACCTTGACCTACCAGACATCGTCAAATTTGATAAACTGATTGGCTGTCTCTCACTATTTCCTAAAAATAAACAAGCCAAATCACAAATAAGTCCTAAGTTTTTTTGGTATTTCTTCTCCTCCACTCCCTAGTTTCTAGTTATCTTTATTGGAAATTCCATCATATATCAATATTGTTTGGACCGCTAAATCGACGTAAGGTTTTGTGCGGCAGACTAAATCGACGTAAGGTTTTGTGCGGCAGACTAAATCGACATAAGGTTTTGTGTGGCAGACACCACTGTCAGTCTATGCTTAGGAATTGATAAATTGACTGCTCATTTTAGTACAATAAAAACTTTTAGGCATTTTGTATACCATAAAAAAAATAAAAAATAAAAAATAAAAAATAAAAAAATAAAGGATTTCTAAGCAGACGTTATTTAGTAGGATAAGACTTAGTTGTCGTTGTCATTGTTTGATTTAGAAATATAATCACTCAATTAACAGAATTCAAATCACACTCAAGCGGTTAAAATTACTGACAGATGTTAGTGTGTGAGTGGTTACCTTATAAGTGAATTGGATTGGTCCAGCTCAATAGGGTTTGTTAATTAGTAAGTTTGTTATAGCAGTGCTCTGTAACTCTGATTTCTCTGTAACTTTGAGACATTCAATATTCTCGACATACAGAGATTTAATCCTTCTCTCAAATTTATTTATACCAATACAATACCAATTTCTTAACACTTCTAGAGACCCATGCGTACATTCACAAAGAAGAATCACACGTACAATTCGAATTTAGCAACTTATAACACAGTTTATTCTCGCACAATATACTGCCAGCATCTAATTAATTCTTTAAAAAATTATCTTAAGTACGGTAGGGTAAACTGGCTAGTTGATTAATTTAACCATGAACTGAGGCGTATCTGTCGATCAAAGCCAAAGCATTGCTAGTCAATTGTGCAATCTTGACAATCCTGCCCCCCACAGTAGTCTTCAACTTCCCATTCATCCCATTTTCCTCAAACCCATCAGAGCAGGTGGTCTCATCCGTCAAAGCCGCACTGACCCAAGTTTGTACATCACTTATCATAAGCTGAAAATCAGAGTTTTTAAAGCTTCCCATCCCAGCTATAGACCTCTTAAGCTCATAAACCGAATCACTTAACTCTTCGACACAGTCCCTCATAGCTTCTACTTCTTTGGGCTCCATTCCATGGCTGTGGGAGAGCTTTGACATCATGGTAGAGGTTGATTTGGCAGAGGCAAGCGTCACGTTAAGGGCTGCGCATGCCATAAGTTTAGGGCTTGTTTGGATTGCACCAGCATGGCTTGAAAGAGAAGCAAGGCAAAGCTTTGGGTAGGTTGTTGCACTGCAAGATGTTTTCATGAATTCATTGTTGGTTTTTTGTGCATCGTTTCTAGCTACTGAGGGTGAAGAGAATATGCAGCAAGTAAAAGAAAGTGTTAAGAGAAAAGATGTGACAAAAGATGATGATGCCATCTCCTTTTTGTGTGAAGAGAGATTAGGGAGGGAATGGTGCCAATTTATAGAACTAATTTTAAAAATAAAATAATAGTGATGATAATAATAAAAATGTACGTGATCATTCTAGCCGTCCAAAAAGGAACATGGTAAAAAAAATTTGGGGCCTGAAGCTGGAAATACTTATGTTTTTCTTTGAATAATTATACAGAGACTAAATTCTTTTAAAATTAAATTTCTAAACTAAATGATATATCATAAATTATTTAGTTTTCAAATTTAATTTAAAATTTTGATCTCCCTAGCATTTTCCCTTTTATTTTTAAGTTAACAATCGATTTTCTTATCTTCACCAAGAACACACAGTTATAAAAACAGGACATGGTTAAACAAAATTGTGGCTTTAATAAAATTTTACCCGAGTAAAACTACATGGGAAAAAATCCGGTGAAGAAAAAACAGTTAACCCTTGCCAACTCAATTACTCAATTATAATAATAGGGAATTGACATTCCAAAATTTTCATTTTGCACTCTAAACTTTTCATATTTAAAAATAACAAATATACTTATAAGAAGTGTAAAATAAGATTTGAAAAAAAAGAAAAAAGAATACCAGTTCCCTAATATTATCATCGGATATACACCTTACGAGCCAAGGTACGTGGTCCGACGTTTTCCAATAAGAAAATCCCATTACAACTCTCTCTCTCTCTCTCTTCCATTTCAAAAAATCATTCAAAACATCCATTTTAATGGTTTCATCATCCTTTGCAATTGTTCTTTAATGTTACGTAGCATTAAGTAGTACCAAAAAATGAATAGATGAGATAAAAAAAATGATCTAATAATTGTAAAAATTTGCTTATGGCTAAAACACCCTTAATGCTAAGTACTACGTAGCATTAAAATCACACACCATTCTTTAACCAAACAGCATCTAAAACTTTATTGAATTATTGAAAAATTAAGCTTTTTTATATACAGTTTCAAGACCAACTTCTCAATATATACTATTGTGCTTGGTTGCTTACAGAACCACACGTACATTTACCTAAAAGGAGAGCCACACTTGCAATTCAAGTGTACGTAGCAAATTTAGAACACAGTTTCTTATTAAACAATATAATATTGCATGCACCTAATTCTTCAAAAATTATCTTAAGTAGAGCAGTTGATATGTTTAACCATGAACTGAGGCATATCTATTGACCAAAGCCAAGGAATTGCTAGTCAATTGTGCGATGTTCACAATTCTGCCCCTCACGACAGTCTTCAAATTGCCATTCATCAAATTTCCACCAAACCCATCAGAGCAAGTGGTCTCATCCGTCAAAGCAGCACTAACCCAAGTTTGCACATCACTTATCATGAGCTGAAAATCCGAGTTACTGAAGTTGCCCATCTCAGCTATGGACCTTTGAATCGCATCAACCGAATCACTTAACTCTTCGACGCAGTCCCTCATGGCTCCGACTTCTCTAGGCTTCATGCCATGGCTTTGGGAGAGTTTCAACATCATGATAGAGGTTGATTTGGCGGAGGCAAGCGTCACGGTGAGGGCTTCGCTGGCCATAAGTTTCGGGCTTGTTTGGATTGCATTTGCATGGCTTGAGAGGGAAGTAAGGCAAAGTTTTCGGTAGATTGTTGCACTGCAAGATGTTTTCAAGAATTCACTATTGGTTTTTTGTGCAAGGTCTCTAGCTGCTGAGGTTGAAGAGAATATGTCGCAACTAATGAAAAATGCTATGAGAAAAGATGCGACAAAATGGCTAGAAGATAAGGATGCCATCTCTTTTGTGTCTTTGAATTCTAGAGGCAGTGGAGTAATAGTGAAGAGAGTAGGAAGGGAATAACACTAATTTATAGAACCATTTTGAAAATAAAAAATTTTGAAATAATAATGATAATAATAATAAAAATTCAAATGGATAATTTTAGCAGTCCAAAAAGGCACACGAAAACATAATTTTTGGGGCCCAAAAGCTGGAGATACATCTGTTTGCAAGATGGTTTTTTTGGTTTCTTCCTCATCTACCTGCTGCAATTTGGTCAATTTGGGTCTAAACTCGAAAGCAATGTGAAACAAAAGAGCCTTACTCGGACTTATCTAAATCATTGTAAATTTGTAATCTATCGATCCCAACTTGATTGGCAAGTGAAGACATTCAACTTATGCGTAATTTGCATCTGTCTTTCAGTCGACATGTATTCAAATTATACAATTAAATCTCTCCTTTAATTTAACGTGGCACTTCCAAAAGGAATTTAATGCATGGAAGGGCCCATATGGATAATGACAGCAGCTGAAGATTTTTATGATAGAGTAGAGGTTAGGATCTGGTGACACATGTTTTTTAGTACATCAGTCATAGATTATTTTTTTCAAAAAATTAAACGAATCTAAAATCATTAAGATATTCATTTTCAGTTTACAAAATAGAAGAATACGGTTCTATGTACAAATAAACACTAAGTTTAATCCAACGGTCATATGGTTTTAGATTTGAGTGATTTTTGGTAAACATAATCATTGAGGAAAGACCTAAAAGATAGACTGTTCGGATCATTAATAACTTAATACATTAAGAAATGTGACTACGAAAATATATGTCAAAAGCTCGTGTTCCCAAATTCTAATTCTATATATAAATATCACAAATGTTGTAACTTAGCTGTGGCTAGCCTTGATTTAATGTTGTAACTTTGTTGTGACTTAGGTGCATTGTAAGTCGCTTTCTATACTGTTTGTAAAAGAATTAAAAACACAGTTTTACCTAATTTTCATGGTTTTAAGATCATGATACAGCACACATCATAGTGCAACCCAGTAACAGCTTATAGCTTCTTTGTAATTATATTTAGATTTCGAGTCTTACATTTATGCTTTGCATATTTATCGTATTTTGTTTAATTCAACTATTATTATAATAATCCAGTGATTTATGTGCATGAATATCATACCTTTCTCAAAACAAAACAAAAAATACTTAATTATAGATGATGTGTCATGTGATAAATCGTTGTTTTATTATAATAGTGGAGATTTAACAAAATGCTAATAAATGCGTAAAACCTAAATATAACCTACTTGGAATCCATTATATGTATATATTTTTTTCGTGTGAAGGGGATCCATTATATTTAGGGAATTTTAACAAAACACTCCTGGTATTGTTCACTTTTAACAAAAAAACCACATTTATACATTTCATTGATACTATTCACTATACCTTTAAAAAGAATTATTTATTTATTTATTAAAAGTGAAATTTTTTTGAACTTTTCGTTAGTTTTCTTTTATATTTAACCTCAACAGTTACAAGTGAATTTTGTAAACAATATTTAACAAAAAGGTGCAGCATCACCACCAAACATGAGATATTTTTCCCCAATACACCAAGTGTAATAATGCAATTAGTTAAAAACTTGAACAAAAAAAAAATTACAACCAATTATATTACGGCACTTGGTGTACATGCTGTGTTCCAGCACGTTGAAAAACTTCTCCCAAAACATATAAGGGAATTGTTATTAGCACTCCAAAAATCTCATTTGGCACTTTAAACTTTCCATAATTAGAAAGAAAAATACACTTGTGAGGAGTGTAAAATAAGACTTTTAGAGTGATAATAACAATTCCCAACATATAATTGAGTAGACTCTTGTACCCATAATAGCAAACTTAATAAAAGGTGGAATGGATCTTCTCCAGATCCCTTTCCATCAAATCCACCTAATTCGGGATTCGGACATTTGGATTTTGATCAAATGGCTACAGTTATTATAATTTTTAAAAGGGCTCCTGACCCGGATTCCGGACTAAGTGAATTTGATGAAAAAGGATCCGGATCCCTTTCCATAATAGGTGATCTTATTCCAAAGCAAATTTAGAATAGGCAAAGTTCTTGAAAAAATTGATCATGCACATTCAACGAGGGAAATAAAGAAAGATACGTACAGGTCATTCATTTGTATTCTTAGTTGTGCCTAAGTGTACTGAAAAACAAAAGTGACTCCAACTTCTGATCCATATGAAAAAACATCCTGATGAGAAGGATATCATTTCGATCAGGCTTTAACAACAGTCAAAATATAGAAAATCATAAAAAAGTATAGCATTACAAAAATAAGACTTTAAAATATAAATTCATTTAATTATCTCAATATAAGACACATGCATTGTGGAAACTTAATTGTATGGTAATACTAATCCACACGAAAATCATGGTGTTGTGAAGTGGGAATATTAATTAATTTTTGTGCCCTCTTTCAAAATGGCCCAAGAAACAACACTCACTGGAAATTTTCTCAAGACCATATTTTTCCAAGGCAGAAAAGCTAAAATCGTGAAAAAGAGGAGGGTAAACTTGATATTTAAAAAGTTGCCAGGGACCTCTACGTCAAGAAGTTTATGTTTATTTTTGGCTGCATAAACTTCTTATCCTTCTTCTTGGTACAATTGAGGAAATCGAACCATGAATTTATCCTAATCTTAACGAGAAATCTAATAATTAACGATGATCATTACATTAATGAAAAAAAAAAATAAAACACAAATCCTTGCTTTCTTCCATAAATCATGTGATTGAGAAGTTAACATTAACAGGTAGACTTGATTGGTTGCTTTGCTCATTGATCGAGGTGGATGCTTCATAATCCAATTTTAATTGATCAGTTGCTTATGCCGATGAGCGACCGCATCCACAAGCTCCTCCACACCAACCGCCCGTCGTCCCGCATCGTTTCGCGCTACTCTATAATGCATTGCATGCAGACTCCATGTGCCATGCGCGCACGTTCTTCTTTTAGGGTTTTGACTTTGCTCTTTATATACGGTCCTGTATGATGCGTACGTGTCCACATGTGAATCTTGTGATACATCGCATACAGCAACCTTCAACCTCACGCGAGCGGCGGCAAGTGAAGATTAATGAAGAGCCGGCTGCCTGCCTCTAGAAACAGAATCGTCCTTTTAGTTGCGGAAAAGGATCCTGGCCGGATCTTTTTGTTAGGGATCCCAAGATCGTGGTCGTTCATCGTAATTCGTGCGGTTAAAAATCATTTGAAATTTAAAATTAAATACAAATGGTACCTAACGAAAACTGACCGCACGATGTATGATAAACGATCACGATCACGTAATTCCCAGAATTTCCAGGAAAAGAATATGGCGAGGATCCTTTTCCTTTAGTAGCAAATGCAAATTATATTCCTTTCAATAAAAACTTAACTCCTCTCAAAACATATGTCCACCCTCAACATTTTATTTCTTAGCTTATTTGGCACGTTGCTATTCGTTCCATTGGGGTATTGATTGGTTTTGGTTTGACATGATTCATGATGAGTTTGTAATTGTAAATTCTTGTGATGTTTTTTTTTGCGTGTGTGACCTCTTGATTATATTCAACATGTTTTTATTATGTACATTTTTTATAATTTCTTATAGATTCTATATTACCTCAAAAATAAAATTCATGTAGAACACTAATATAAGGCTCATCGTATTTGTCAACAATAGATTTTGTTAGATTATATGTTAGATTAGTCACCAACGGGGTTTAAACCATGTCATCATGCAAGGGCTCGACACCTTTCCACCACTATGGTAAAGGGCCACTTGCAAATGCACTTTTAAATTACCAAACATGTCTCTGTAGGAGTTTTGAGTAGAAATCTCATTCTATCTCATTGTCCCACATTGGTCATATTTCTCACTTTATAACACTTTGTACCTCTTACCAAAGTGATTAGAAAGATGGATCATGGAGAGCAAGATTGGGCTGGTTTGGGCTTTGAGTGTGATAATTAATATATAATTTATTAATTTCAGATTTTAATTATATATGCTTTATATCAACGGACTCATCTTTTTGGATGAAGTTTGAAGATGACGAAATAACACCAAGAGTTACACACCCCTCTGGCAGATGCCTCCCAGAAATGCATCCCAAATTTATTCTTGTTGCAAATAGCCATATATACATTATATATACAATATTCATTTGCATTGCATTTTAGTAAACAGAAAACTACATCTTTCCCTCTGAAAAACCAAAACCTTCTTACTGAGAGAACCACAATTATATTCGCCAGAAGTCAATTTTCTGGTGCTGAGATATTAACTTAGATCGTTCAATCCTAGTGAAGCAAATGTTTATTGAACTACAAGGACATATTTGTCACAACTCGGCCCGGGCCCCACCATAACCCGGGCTCGACTCCACCGTAGCACAATATTGTCCGCTTTGGGCCCCGACCACGCCTTCACGGTTTTGTTTCTGGGAACTCACACGAGAACTTCCCAGTGGGTCACCTATCCTGGGATTGCTCTCTCGCAAACTCGCTTAACTTCGGACTTCCTACAGAACCTGAAGCCAGTGAGCTCCCAAAAAGCCTCGTGCTAGGTAGAGATGAGAATATACATATAAGGCTTACAAGATCCATTCCTCTGGGCAATGTGGGATGTTACAATCCACCCCTCTTAGGGGCCCGACGTCCTCGTCGGCATACTTCCGACCAGGGATTGGCTTTGATACCAAATTGTCGGCCCGGGCCCCCACCACAACCCGGGCTCGACTCCACTATAACATGATATTGTCCGCTTTGGGCCCCGACCACGCCCTCACGGTTTTGTTTCTGGGAACTCACACGAGAACTTCCCAGTGGGTCACCCATCCTGGGATTGCTCTCTCGCAAACTTGCTTAACTTCGGAGTTCCTACGAAACCCGAAGCCAATGAGCTCCCAAAAGGCCTCGTGCTAGGTAGAGATAAGAATATACATATAAAACTTACATGATCCACTCCCCTGGACAATGTGGGATGTTACAATCCACCCCCCTTAGGGGCCCGACGTCCTCGTCGACACACTTCCGGCCAGGGATTGGATCTGATACCAAATTGTCACATCCCAACCCGGGCCCCTACCACAACCCGGGCTCGACTCCATCGTAGCACGATATTGTCCGCTTTAGGCCCCGACCACGCCCTCACGATTTTGTTTATGGGAACTCACACAAGAACTTCCTAATGGATCACCCATCCTGGGATTGCTCTCGCGCAAACTCGCTTAACTTCGGAGTTCGTACGGAACCCGAAGCCAGTGAGCTCCCAAAGGATCTCGTGCTAGGTAGAGATGGGAATATACATATAAGGCTTACATGATCCACTCCCCTGGGCGATGTAGGATGTTACATATTAGAGATGAAATTCTATTTCAAAGACATTGTTGTACGCAAGCCTCGATCATCATTTTTATCTGTTTAACATTAATTTTGTTTTGTTCATACTCTCTCAATATACTTAGTTGCAATTATTGTTTATTAGCATATTCAAATTTATTTATGTGTGTGTGTGTGTGTGTGTGTGTGTATTATCATTGATTGATTGATTGTTTATTATTATCCAACCGTCTCTAACCATGATTGAAAAAAATAGATAAACTACAAATGTTTCTGGATCCAAAAGAATAATGGAAGTGTTTTTGTAAAAGAATGACATCCTATGTTGCTCTTTCATGAAGCTATTACCTTCTTATAAACAAATTGATGTGCTTTCCTCATTGTTATTGTTTATATGTTTTTCACTATATTGTTAGCTCTTTATATTCTACTTTTTTTAATCTGCTGGGTCTAGCGCACGAACTAAAATTTACCCTCAAGCTAGCGAATGAGCATGTCCCATGATCCCATCTCATCGATTGCTTGTATTTTATTAAAAAAAAAAAATAGGGGCCATAGTTTGGATTTTTAAGATGGCTAGCCTGGACTTCATTTATTTTTATTTTTATTTTCAAGAAGCTTGGAGTTTCGAAGTCACCTGAGAGGTGCCTATAAGTTGGTATTGGCATCCTATCACACACAGACACACACAAACCCATCAATCCAAGACAACAAAAATGGGTGCTCAAATTTTCAAAAGCCCAACTTCAAATTCACACCATGCTCTCACATTTCTTCTCCCAGCTGTTCTCTTATTGATCACCATCACAAACATGCAAACAACTGTGGCAACCTCCTCTTCCTCTCAAACCTACAAAACCTACGTCAAAACGGCCTGCAATTCAACCACATACCCACTCATTTGCTACAAATCCCTCTCCTCGTACGCTTCCAAAATCAAATCCAACCCTCGAAAGCTTTGTATCTATGCCCTCTCTGTGACCCTAACAGCTTCGAAAAATGCCTCTTCCGTAGTGTCAAAGCAGTCTAAGAAGGCAGGACTAACCCCAACGGAGAAAGTGGTCATCAACGATTGCTTAGAAAATATTAAGGAATCCATCGACGAGCTCAAAGATTCATTGACTTCAATGAAGAATTTGGGGGTCACGGGTGGGGACGTGCAAGCGCAATTAGATGATATAAAGACTTGGGTCAGTGCTGTCCTCACAGATGACGCTACTTGCACTGATGAATTCGATGATGTGAAGGTAAGCACGGCGATTAAGACCGCCATCAAGAACAGCATTGTGACTGCTGCTAGGTTAGCTAGCAATGCTCTGTCGCTCATCGACAAACTCAGCTAGTAGTGCAGTTAATTAACATACCCTTTTATTTCCTCGACTGTATCTATTTTCTTTTTGATATTGAACTTTAAATTGCTGGTGCGTAGTTTATAGATTTTTACAATTTATGTTGTGGTTGTTTATGTAACTAAAAGTTGTTTGAAATGATTTTTCTGTAATTTGCTGGAAAAGTGATGTCTGTTGTACTTTTTTTTTTTAATTTTTTTTTTTTAATCAAATTATTGTACTATTATTTGAGGAATTTGATTTTTGAGCAACAAATAAGCTAAGCTGCACGTTGAAGATCCAATCTCATGATCCGTAATAATTCTCGATCGATGAAACTTTTAGCTGTCTTATACAATTTTTATCCGGTATATGCGAACTTCCGATGTGTGTTCCCAGAAAAAAGAAACAGAATGAACTGATTTAATTAACAGGCATTTCGAACAGACATGAATACATCATTTATAGGATAACTTCCGTCTTGAACGTTATTTGACGTTTTTATATGGTATCCGCAATTTTCCCATTCCAATTCCCATGTGAGTTTCACAATGATGAATGAATGAAGATTCCAAGCATGCATGGTTAATGCTTTATTATGATTTAAGGAAAAGATTTTCACACATTTTTTTATTTTTCATGAACATCCTTGTTTATTTCTAACCTTTGAACGAAGAAAGCAAAGAAAAATTAAAAGACATAAATAAACAGATTTGTACATGAGCAGAACAAGGGGGCAAAACTCATTTCCCTATTTCAAATATGAATTTGCCGTGCGTGCCAGTTGTTACAATGAACGGATGGTTATTACCCAATTCAAACTTCCTAATGTACAAATAGGGACGTTTTGATATAGACGCCTCGTTTTTAAATGTCATAGACTAAACATCTATACCTTTTGCAAATTTGATTAAACATTTTCCCTACAATTTTGATACTTTATTTTTATTTCATTAGAAGAAACAAAAACCATCTTCCTAAAAATAAAGGTCACTAGAGATATATGGTCTTGGTCGATGGTCTTCTTAAAAGAAACAAAAACCAAGCTTGGAAGTTACAACTAATGTTAAATTTATTATAAGAAGGAGATGGTTCGAAAGTACTGCAATAATTCACTGAGAAGGGAGTTTCCAACCCAAGATGTATCGGTAAATACTCAACACCATATCCACTAAGATATTGAACCAAATGATACATCCAACATTATGTTAGAAAGTATATTACATGGCTAATTTTGTTACAATATAAGAAATTGAACCATCTTCCATTCCTATTCTAATTCTAAACAAAGAAATGCTAAGGAAACTCTCTCAAAGTGTGACTCTCTATGCACTCTCTGTCACCTCACACTTTAACGTCTATTCTCATGCGAACATATAAAACATTGTGCAAAAAACATAAAAACATAAGGTAGCAGAGAGTCCATAGAGAGTCCTACTTTTAAAAGAATCTCCCCAACATTTCTCTTCTAAACATTACCTTACGCTCACTTCATTATTTCCTCACATGGGGTAACTTTAAAACCTTGATCAGTGAGTCAGCACTCTTTATTTGCAGTCAAATTTAGTGTGTCCCGAATAAAAAATGGACTTACACATATATAGATCGATTGAGAACATGATAACATTAAGGAGCTTCTAGAGCATCTTGAATCATGACCTAACAAGCTCTTATATATCTAAATTGAAATTTGAATAAACAGCACTAAAACTCAACTCTAACCATTGACTAAGTACTATCTCGCCAAACTATCTAGCCCCCCTCATCGTGAAATTTGTTGCAAATATTAGTTCACTCATTCCACATCACCTTCCCAAACTTGGCGTTTCTCATTAACAAGAAGAACATGAGTTAATGTTCCTTTGTTAGATCAATGTATTCCTCTATGTATTCATATTTAAATCTCGCTCTTCATATTAACTGAAATAAAGTTAGAATATGAAAGAGAATATACAAAAAAAAAAATTTCAAATCAAATATTAAGAAGGGAAAAAATGGTGGCCACAATCATGATTGGTGGCATTAATATATAGTGCATATAGTTTAATATCTTAGTGGATATGGTGTTGGGTTCTATTTATGCGTCCCATATTTAAATACATACTAAGAAGTACTAACAGTCCATAGTTCACTAGTTATCTCCTCTTTCACGTGGTCTTCAGCCTTGACTCTTGTTCACAATCAAAGGCCAACGAGAATCCTCGGCAGTCGGCTGTTGCCAATCGTCGCTCTCACTTGCCAGCGTTCTTACGTGCCCACTCACGTGCTTACCGCCACAGGCGAGTCCCCACAACCACTCCCCCTCACCCCCACCACCCCCCCCCCCCCCCCACCTCTTCTCCCTTCCTCTCTCTCTGTGTCTGCTCCCTCCCTTTAACATTTTCACACTTATCCTATTTAATTTCTTTTCCTGCTCACTCTCTACATGGTCCTCATTCAATTATTGTTTTACATCACGACATAACGTACTCATGAGTTGGAAATAATTGTGTAGCCAATGCTCGACTTAATTGTAGTTTTTACCGAAACAAAAGAAGAATTATTGCATGTTTGGGAACATAGTCTAGTGTTAAAAAATTATTGAATGTTAATATTTCTTGATATTATACTTCATCTTCTATTCATATTATAACAAATTGAACTGATTATACCGTATTGTATTTCAGTTTTTATCCCCCTCAATCAAGGATCTCATTTGTCAATTAAAAAAGGTAAAACGATTAAATCCAAATTACCCCTTTAATCAAGGATCTCATTACTAATTTAAGCTCCAAAACAGGTTTAATTAAGTTCCAAAAGATAGAGATTTACCAATCACCAAAAAACAGCCAACATAGCTTCACATATGGGAGATTCAGAACACTTGAGCATATACTATATGCCTCATATCTATATAACATACTGAATATACCAACTATACATCAAAACCAAACAACATCATCAAAACAGTTCTCAGAAAACCAAACCAAAAACAAAATAAGCAAAAACTCAGCAGCTCATCAGTGCTTGCCCGCAAACCGGTTGCACAAGGAGAGTGCATTACTAGTGCACTGAGCAACATTAAGCACCTGAGCTCTAACGGCCGACTTGATCTTTCCGTTCAATGTCTTCCCGGAGAACCCATCAAGACACGTGTTATCATCAGTCAAAGCAGCACTGACCCAAGTCTCCACGTTGCTCATGTGCCACAAGAAATCCTGACCCTTGGATTTCCCCATGTTCTTCAGCTCCTGTACGGACTTGCTCAGCCTATCCACGGTGTCCCCTATCTCCTCCATGCAGTCCTTGATGGCTCCGTACTCCCTGGATTTTAGTCCCTTAAACTTGGCCAACTTGGTCACGAATGTTTTGGCGCTCTGTGCTTTTGTTAGGCTGACGGACAAGGCGGCCTGGGCCAGCCGGCGGGGGTTTTGTTTGATTGAACTGGCGTAGGAAGAGAGGGATTTGACGCAGACTTCTGGGTAGGTGGTTGCGCTGCATGAGTCGCTGATGAAGTTCGTAGGAGTTGTGGTGGATGAAGATTTGGCTGTGGAAACAAAGTAGACAATGGGGAGAAGAAGCAAGATAATTGAGGCTTTAGCCATTGAAGAAAGTTGGAGTTGGAGTGGGACTGGATATGGGAAAGGTTGAGATCTGTGAATGGGAGATGACTCAGATGAGTGTGAGGGGATGCGTACTTATAGAGATATGATTTCCGCACGGTATCTTTCTTTGGTGTATAGGAACGTGAAAGGGCAAAGATAAATGTGTAGATAAATGGCTTATGATTTTATATGTATCTTTGCCAATTTCATAGAAATTTAGGCACATGATCCCAGTCTGTAATTTTCAACCTCATATAAGTACCTAATGTTTTGTCCACCGACGTGACACAGTTTCTACTTTTATAGAGGTTAGTGCTATTCACACACTAATTTTTACTTCTCACATATATTTATCAATTTTTGATAATTGGATCAATGAATTGAAGAATATCACTGACAAAAAATTTACAAAGATATGTAAGAGATAAAAATAGTTGTATGAATAACATTTTCCCAATACAATTCCAGCAAGGTTTGCTAGTTAAGTGGGATCCACATATTACTTGGGAGGTATTGACACACAATCCAGCACATCATAACAGCTTTCTGTTTGCTTAGTGTAACTAATTGTTGTCTTAATATAATTAGTTATACTTGATTAGGTGCTAATTATGATTAGCAGGTGTGTGTATATATATATACATACACACACAGTTGTAAAGACTCATTTATTCAATGAAACAGAATCTTTCATAAATCTCATATGGTATCAAATTTGTCACTCTCAGGATCATGAAGCCAATGACTGCTTTGAACGCATGAATCATGCGTTTGCTGGGAAAATTCCACCAGCTAAATTAGCATCAATGTGTGCTCACACCACTGCTAAATCTACCTCTCCTACCTGGATTTTGGATTCTCGAGCTACCTCGCATATCACGAATGATATCTCTGTTATTCATTCTCCTATGCCTTATCATGGTGAAGACAAGGTTTATATCGGTGATGGTCAAGGTATACCCATTCACCACACTGGTACTTCTGTTCTTAAAACTCCAACTGCAGCATTTAAGTTGAACAATGTTCTCCATGTTCCTCATATGAAGTTTAATCTCCTCTCTACATATCAATTTTTAAAGGATAATTATTGTCTATTAATCCTTGATTCTGATGGTTCTATAATCAAGGACTGTTCTACGGGGAAGATGCTTTTTCAAGGGCTAGTTAGCTCTGGCTTTTATCATGTGCAAGGTACTTCACCTGCTTCTGTTTGTGCTCCAGATTCTACATCATCCTATGCTAATATTAGTACTCCAGCTTCCTTACAACTTTGGCATAAGAGGCTTAGACATCCTTCTTCTGCAATCTTCCGGAAGATATTAAGTAGAAATAAGCTTGCTTACACTGGAAAACAATTTGTATCTTTCTTTTGTCAAGATTGTGCAATTGGTAAAAATCATAAGTTGCCATTTTTTGTAAGCACTAGTAGTACTACTCACAGTTTAGAACTTGTTCACTATGATGTTTTAGGCCCTGCTCCTATCTCCTCTGTTAGTGGATATAAATTCTATGTTTTGTTTGTCGATGAGTTTACCAAATATAGTTGGCTATTTCCTTTGAAGTTCAAATCTGAGGTCTTCTCCATATTTGTGCATTTCAAATCATATGTTGAGAATTTGACTGGAAACAAAATCAAGACTCTACGATCTGATTCAGGGGTTTAGTTCATTTCTTCTCCAACATGGTATTTTGCATCAATTCAGTTGCCTTCACACCCTAGAGCAAAATGGGTGTGTTAAGAGGAAACATAGGCATTTAACTGAGACCACTCGAACAATGCTTGCTATTTCCAAAGTTCCCCACAAATTTTGGGTTGAAGCTTTCTCCACTGAGTTTATCTAGTTAACTGATTGCCAATTTCTAGTTTGGATAAATCACCACAGGAACTTTTTTTTCAAAAGCCTCCAGATTACTCAAGGTTAAAAGTTTTTGGATGCAGTTGCTATCCTTGGTTCAAACCTTATGTTTCTTCTAAACTTGATGGCAAGAGTACACCATGTGCCTTTCTTGGTTATAGCCTGCAGTATAAGGGGTGTATATGTTTAGATATGCAAACATCTCGGGTCTATATTTCCAGGCATGTCTTGTTTAATGAGAGTCATTTTCCATTTCATCAAAAATCTCTTCAACCATTTACCCAATACTCTTTTTTTGTTCCAGATTCATCCTTTCTTTTACCTTTTCCCATTACTTCACCTCTTACCACACCTACTATAGCTTTTCCTATATCATCTTCTCCATTACATTATTCCAGCTCTACTTCTTCACCTCTTGCCTCTCAATCAGTTTCTCCACCTTCTATTCAACCATCTGTTTCTCACATTCCCCCTCCACCTCCCCACAATACTCACCCAATGATAACTCAATCCAAAGCTGGAATCTTTAAACCAAGGGCTTTAACAGCAACCAAACACCTTATTAATCTTGCCCAATTTGTTCCTACTACATATTTACAAGCATCTAAGCATGATCATTGGAAACAGGCTATGTTAGAGGAATTTCAAGCTCTACAGTCTACTGGTACATGGACTTTTGTTCCATTTTCTCCTCATCAAAATATAATTGGTTGTAAATGGGTTTTTAGAATAAAGAGGAAACCTGATGGTTCTGTGGACAAGTACAAGGCTCAATTAGTAGCCAAAGGCTTTCATCAACAAGAAGGAGTGGATTTTAAGGAAACTTTTAGTCATGTTGCAAAGCCAGTGACCATTCGGATCTTGCTAACATTGGCTGTTTAGTTTGACTGATTATTGAATTAACTGGACATTAGTAATGCTTTTCTTAATGGTTCCCTCAAAGAAGAAGTATTCATGCAGCAACCTCCAGGCTTTATTGACTCTTCTAAGTCGTCTTATGTTTGCAATTTAAATAAATCACTCTATGGGCTCAAGCAAGCTCCTAGAGCTTGGTATGACAAATTGTTTCATGCCCTATTATCTATTGGCTTCTCTAACTCACAATCTAATTGCTCACTCTTTATTACATTCTCTCCTTCATTGGTGATTATTTTGGTCTATGTGGATGATATATTGGTCACGAGTCTAAATCCTTCAGTCTGTAAGGATTTTATCACTCAACTTAGTAAACTGTTTCCAGTTAAGGACTTAGGCCGTCTTCATTATTTCTTAGGCCTGGAAGTCCATAGATCTTCAGAGGGCATTTTTCTTTCTCAAGGGAAGTATGCTCTTGATTTATTACTTAAAGCAAAGATGGAAGGCTGCAAATCGTGTTCAACACCACTTGGTAGTAAAAAATTAGATCATGTTGGCTCCCCTATATCTGATCCGTATGAATACAGGTCCATTGTCGGTGCTCTACAATATTTGACTTGGACACGGCATAACTTATCATTGTCCACAGGATACACATTATCAAGCTGTAAAAAGGATCCTCAGATTTCTTAAGGGTTCTGTCAATCAAGGGTTATGGTTTCGAAAGAGTCCTCTACATCTCACTGCTTTCTTTGATGTTGACTGGGTTGGCTGCGTTTATGACCGGCGTTCCACCAGTGGCTATTATGTGTATTTGGCAACAACCTTATCAATTGGAGTGCCAAGAAGCAAAGCACAGTTGCCCGCTCTTCCACATAAGCTGAATATCATTCTCTAGCACATATTGCAACAGATATTACATGGGTTTGTAAGATTTTCAGAGACATTGGCTTTCCTTTATCCAAAGTTCCTGTCTTATGGCATGATAATGTCTCTGCCATCTCCATCTCTTTGAATCCAATTTTTCATGCTCGTGCCAAACATGTTGAAATAGATTATCACTATATTCGGGAGTTAGTACTGTCTCATCTACTTCATGTCCAGTATGTGCGTACTCAATATCAAATTGCTGATATTCACACAAAGGCTCTCTCTAAAGCTCGGTTCAACGCTTTGCAGTCCAAACTTTCTCTCGAATTACCTCCTGTCAACTTGAGGGGGTGTATTGACACACAATCCAGGACATCATAACAGTTTTCTGTTTGCTTAGTGTAACTAATTGTTGTCTTAGTATAATTAGTTATACTTAATTAGATGCTAATTATGATTAGTAGTGTGTGTGTGTGTGTGTATATATACACTGTTGTAAAGACTCATTTCTTCAATGAAACAGAATCTTTCATAAATCTCATAGGAGGCAGCTGTTGATTGAGGCCATTGAAAGAAAAATAAAGTCCCATCATGTGATAGACAAGAATATGAGATTAGGGAATAAATTGTTCGCAATTCCTTTAATTAATTCCTTTTCTTAAGCAGGTTAAGGTTTTTGGAATTGTTTAAACATAAGCTGCCAAAGTGTGACACTATTTCTAGTAGACGGATGACTTTTCTAAAATTTCTGCTCCTACTTCCTCTTCTCAACCAACGCATGTTTACGGGCAAAAATTTGAGTCTCCATTTTACCGAATTCAAAATCAATGGGAATCTAACAAACAAAAGACACGAAAAAAAAAAAAAAAGAGGAAGCCAAAGTTTTTGATAAAGTGATATTTGTCTTATAAGGTATTAGATAATTCATATATTTATACGTTTTATATATTTGATTGTGACGTAATTTTGTTGTGAATGTATTAACTTCTTGTAATATATTTTTGACCCCTATAGTTCATACGAACAAAGAAGAAATCGAATGTGGGAAAGCAAGCAATGTGAAGTGAGAGGCCAAAAGAACAAAGGCTTAAGGGCAAAAAGTGACCAAAACCCTAATAAATAAGGGAACAAAAAAACTGTGAAAAGACATGTGAAACCGACAATTACAACTAACAAAGTATTGTGAAGGGAACATACGTACCTACCTAACTGCATGCATGGAATGATTTTTCTTGTGTTTTCACCGGTGAATTAAATTTCAACAACTACCAGGAGAAAGAAGAGGTTGCCACGCCTTTTGCCGACTCCCGGATTATCAAAAGGCGAGAACCTAGGATTTATTTGGAGAGAAGTAGGGAGATTTTTTAATGTGTTAAAAACACGGTCTGACAAGTGTAATAATATAATTGTTTGGAAAATTGTAATAATATAATTGTTTGGAAAATTGAAAAAAAAAAATTCAACCGGTCGTATTATGGTACTAGTATACTAAATCATATTCCTAGCACACTGAAAATTTTATTATGTGGAGATTATTGGAATATGCTGCAGAATAAGTTAACTGTGATTGCTCCTACCATTGCATAATGTCCCCACCAAACTGCATTATTTGAAAAACAATATAGTCATGTGATCAACAAATGAGCTATAAAGTAAACAATTCAAGCACAAGATTATGACAATTTGCAGCCGACAGGCCGCTATCAAGGTTTTGGCTGGCTGAAAAAAAATGGCCACTGGTACTAATTTCCTTTCTTAAGCTGAAAAAATGGGCACTGGGATGAAAATTTGGGCGAGATTCTTTAGAGAGATGAAAAAACGAGTTACACCTATTCTATGGTGTTAAGCAGCTGTCTCATTGTTCAATAATGATTTGGTTTGAAGAAAATATACAACCAATTATGAGACATAATTTTTTCGGGAGAAGATTGATGCTTTAGCTTTGTTACTGTAAGAAAATAGGTTGTCCATATCATGAGCAATTATTGGATTCCCAATGTAACTAGAGCCGTGATGAGCATGATTATACCAAAGAAAAGAGAACGTTTCAGACTGATCATGAATAACGAGAATCAATTATTCGTCGGGAACGTTGAGCATAAGTAGTATATCAAAAGTTAAAGGTTCGTTTGTAAGTGCTTTTAAAATGATCGAAAACTCTTTTAAAAAAAATTCTATTGGATTTCAAAAGCAGTCGAACTGCTTTCTATGTTTCTTGCATGAAATACTTAATGCTTTTCTAATATTCATTTGTATTTAACTAAAAATTAATTTCAAAAATATTTTTATCAAAAGTTTTTTCAATTATTTTAAAGGAAAACTAATGAAAATGACTTGAAAACTTTGAGTTTTAACAAAATTGACAAAATAAAAGGTAAATTGAATAGTACCATAATTGATTTTTTAGTGTAAAAATATGGTTTTTCGTTAAAGTGAATAACACCAGAAGCTAATGAAAATGACTTGAAAACTTTGAGTTTTAACAAAAATGACAAAATAAAAGGTAAATTGAATAGTACCATAATTGATTTTTTAGTGTAAAAATATGATTTTTCGTTAAAGTGAATAGCACCAGAAGCTTTTCGTTAAAATTCTCTTATTTTAGAGCACTTTCAAACTATCCGGAGACTTTTTAAGATGATAGAGACCGAAAGCAAAGAATAGTAGAAGACTAGCTAGCTAGAAGAATCTGCGGAAAAAGATATAATTTTCTTTTAAAAAATGTTGAATCATCACCTGTGCTATCTTTCTATATTAACACAAATTAATTGAAAATTGCATTGCGGTAGTTGAGATTTAGGTTTGGGAGCTTAAGAACTGAATAATAGGCTTTATAAAGTTTGGATCATTTGTCCTTTATACTACAAACCATAAATGCTTCTTAAGAGCATCCGGTACTTTTCCAACGTGTTTTTATAACTCATGAAGAGTTTTAACGTTTTCAATCAAATCTTATCGAAATTGTTTTTAATTATCTAAAAACTTTAGTCATTCTAAAAGCACTCCAAACATGCGGAAATCTAATTTTTTACAGAACAAATAACAATTGCTTGAACACTAGAGAAATTGTAAGTGAGGGGAAAAAGAATTGAATGCTTTTATTTTTCTCTTTAAGTTGGACAAGTACAAGTAATATTAGATATCAAATTTCTTCAGAAGCTTTTTGCAATTGCATGTGTCTTCTCTGTCACAACGAAGACACAGAAAAGATGAACAGCTAGGGTTTTTATAGCCACGAGCAACCCACATTCACTTGTCTGCAATCCTTCAACTTTGTATCAATTTTGAACCAGAAGGACTTAAAGGCCAGCTAAAATTAGTGGCAAGACAACCACAAGATTTAATTTTTGTGGGTCTATGAGTCCAATCCTCTATCCACCATCATCAATCTCACTCTCTCTGCATTCTCCAACCTACCCACATTGCCATAAATCTTCATCAGACGCTCGAAATTATACTCGTTATCCGGCTCCAGATCGAAAAGCCTCTGCAGCAACCTCCCCAATGCTCACATTGCCGTGAAGGTAGCTAGCATACAGCAGTGCACCCCACAAAGTTGGACCAGCATCGAACTCCATTCCATTATGATCCCGTTAGCTTTTTTGATTCGGCCTGCCCTTCCGTAAAGATTCACCATACAAGCATAATGTTCCATCATTGGATTAATTCTGTATCTATTTTTCATGACAGAAAATAGTCTCTGGCCGTCCTTCACCAAACCCAAATTGGCGCAAGCCGATAAGATTGACACAAATGTCATATTGTCTGGCAAAGCACCGTCCTTCAAAGAGGGGACCGCGGCGAATTACCCATGTCGAATTACCCACAAAACTCCATGTCGAATTACCCATCCATGGATTTGAACAACGAGCTCCAATGATGGGACTGCGGCGAGGACTGTAGATATAGAAATAGAATCCGGCTGGTGCCCCTTATCAAACATTTAGCGAAAGATGTCCAGTGCCTGCAGCAAAGGCCCGCCTCGCATGTAACTCGTGACGTGAGCATTGTGTTCCAAGAAACCTTGTCCCGATTAGCAACCTTATCAAAAACTTTCAGAGCTTTCACAATGTCGCCACATCTGGCATACATGTCCACCTGTGCATTAAGTTCAACAAACCCAAAAACATACCGATGCACAGCCTCACCAATCTGAATGAAACCAATTCCCCAAAAGCTTTCAAAACTTGAGGGAACGTGAACCGGTCTGGTTCAATCCCCTCTTCCTCCATTTGAAAATACAACGCCATTGCATCCTCATACAAACCCAATTCCGCATACCCGAGATAAGCGCATTCCATGCGAAAGCCGGCACGTCCCTCTAAGGCATTTCATCAAACACCTTGTGAGCCTCCTCCCTACGCCTACTAGCAGCGTAAAGTCTAAGCAGCTTCGGCTAGAGGCCTACTTTTCGACGCAAAAGGCTTCTGGGAATGAGCTTATGAACCCGGAAGCGATACTCCATTGCTTCTAGCTGCTAGCATATTCCAAAGGGAAGCAAAGGTACGTTTACACCTTTGTCAATGGATGCTTCGAGGTCCTTAACGACGGCGTCGAGGACTTGGAGCTTGGTATGGGCAGGGGGTTTGATAAATAATGTGGGGGTTGACTTGGGGAAGGAGAGGGAATTGATGTTCTGATTTTGGTGAAGTTGTTTCTGCTTCTTGTTCTTCTTGCTTTTGGAAGAAGTGCCGATGCTCATTTTTGCAGTGTGGAAGCTAGCAAGTGAAATGTGGTCACCAATTTTTGAAATATTGTTTGCAAACTTTCAATTTAAAAGGGCCTATAATCTACTGGGCGAGTACACTGCTTTCACCAACATGGCGGATGACACCAGATACTTAAAAAAATTTAAAAATTTTCTTGACAAGTCGATATAATCTACTGGATAGGTACTGCTCTGACCAATTGACTTAACTCAAGTACGCAACAAAATTATAATCTTTTCCTGTACAACAGTACATGCATCTTAAGTATCAGATTAGTTTTTGGATTAACAGTAATGAGATCGACAGACCTCAGTTATACATTTTTCACTTGCTGCATAGTTTTCCTTCCGGCTTAAGCGGGGTACATGCAACCATCAAAGTGACAAATCCGGGTAGATAAAATTAACCCAGTTGAGAAGTAACTGATTTAGATTTCACCATGCTTTTTTTAGTAGAAACTTCCACTCGTCGAGACTCTTGTGGACAGCAGGCTAACCTCTGGTGATCTTTCCCAGAGAGAAGAAAGCATGAAATCTTGCAAGCTCTGCTATCTTTTACTCGAACGTTCATTTGCTGCAGAAAGAAAAACAAGTTACTGACTCATTGGCCCCTTATACCAACTAAAAAAAACCTCGTTAGCCTTAAATATGAGCAGAGGCTAACTTCTGGCACAAAATTAAAATTCTTATAGGCAGTAATCTACGTCATATATAAGTTTCTAATGTAAAAAAGAACAGAACCGGGATTATCAAGGACATTGAAAATGGAGGATTACCAAAGACGATGAACACTGAAAACAGGATATGGGGAATAACAGAATGTACCTCAGCGCAGCAAAAATTGGCCGAACTTTTTCAAATATGTCATCCACCGTTCCCACTGCATTGATCTGCACACATGCACTTATCAATTTATACTTCATGCAATATAAGTTAGACCCGAATCAAAATGGTGTGCAACAAACTCAACAAGAAAGACACAAAGAAGTAATTAACAATTAACTATACATGTGAACAGAAGATGAAGGGGAAATTATCAGAGATCAGCTTCTCAAGGCTAGAAAACTTCAGACACGCAAGAAGCTCGAAGTATCAAATGCCACGATCTTAAAAGCATTCAACCCCTGAATGTGCCATTTACCTTGTGAAGTTTTCCCGTCTTTGAATAGTGATTGATAACGGGCCAATTTAATTCGTCAAATATTTCTAGACGTTTTTTTATTGTTTCAATATTATCATCAACTCGGCCCTGCAATAAGCATCAGACATTAAACAATGCAGGCACATACACAATCCAACCCTATAGAAAAACATAACACATAAGCACCTGATTACGATTTAGCACTCGCTTCACCATCTCCTGTTCAGGACAGTCAAAGAAAAGCACAACATTTGGTTCTGTGCCAATCTGCAAGTTTGATGAAGCTAGGAATGAGGAATAATTTGGTCAAAAGTGAAACACTGCGGTAGATTTCACATTTATATGCATGACATGATCTAGCGACTTTTCTTTCGAAAACACTTAAATTAAGATATTTAACTGCTAAAAATTAAGTTGATCCTTGCAGCAAGGTCAAACAAGACTTGAATTTTCTGAAGCATTAAACATAGTCAACATTGCCATATTGGCTCACAAGAATAGAAGGAAACTCACAATTCGTTCAAATGCCTCGCGGTTCTGCTCACTTCGAGGGAAGCCATCAATTAGAAACTTATCATTGTCACTTGATTCCATCTCCTTTTGAATAAGCTGGACCGTCACTTGAGAAGGAACAATTTTTCCTTCTCTAATTGTACCAAGAATCACCGAGCTGAAATCGCAATTCCAAACGCAATGAATTAAGAAGACCACAAAATGGACAAAGAAGCTAACCATAAACAAACCACGAGAACAAAGAATTATTACCCGTATGCGCTATTGGAAGCTATCTCCCTCCTCAACAGATCCCCTGCACTGACATGAGTGAACCCAAATGCCTCGACTATCTTCGCACACTGGGTACCTTTTCCACTACCAGGACCACCTAAGATTCAGAGCACCACATTGTTACAATCTCTACGGCTTTCCGAAAAGATGCATCAAAAAAATATAACATAAGCATCCCAAAATCTTACCTAGCACAAAAGTTATATACGGAGCAACTTTTGACTGCATCAAACAACATAATCAAATCAAACATGATAAAAAAACTGCATCTTTCTTACATCATAAGATCCCATTCAACAATTCGTAACTTGGGTTAAATCTACAATTTCCTTACCGGCGTTGGAATATCGGATTCCGAGGAAAACGATTCCCAAACCTTGAACGTGCATGCTTCCTGCGGTCGGTCAGTAATCAATAACACTTCATCAGTAAACGAATAAAAATAACGTAAATTGGTGATTGCGATTGAATGCGAGCTGAGGGAGAGTGTGGAGTTGCATATACCTGGCAAAGTTTTGAGGGTTTCGAGCCAGAAACCAGAGGAGAAAGAGAAGCCGCGCGCCTCCACATGTCTCTGTAGCGTTGAGCTGCTCCGATTGTTTTAGCTTTTTGGGTTGACGTTTTTCACTGAGGCATTACGTCGAACAGGTAGATTGCGTTATTGCCTCCTGGTGGGGGTGCACCGCACGTTGGTCCATCTTCGTTCAGAGGGAGACGAAACAAAATACGAATGGTTATGGGCTGTTAGAACTTTAATCCACCAAGTCCATTTCATATTTCAATTGGGCTCCAAGATGAATGGCTGGCCGAAAATCCCAACCCAACAGAAAAAGAAGCCCAAAATTCATCATCATCATCTTCATGATCATACCCACAAAGCACTCTTTTTATGGGACTCTAACAACGTTCTCGGTTCTTTTTTTCATCTTGTAATATTGTTTGATAGTTAGAATTGTCTACTTTCTAGATCAATTTTTACCGATCAACCATGCAAAAAAATAAAATAATAATAATAATAATATCGGAAATCATTTTACTATTCGATTAATATTGTCAAAATTGTAGTGCTTAAGTGAGAAACATAATTCATCTATTAAATAATCGTTAAATGACTAAGTTATTTCGAATTTAGTTAATATTTGCAAAAGTTTAAAAAATAACTTGAAAAATAAACGATTCATAAAGTCTGTTTCCTCCTCAGGATGAGAAATAGGACCGAAAAAGTAGAATGAGAAGGTTGTTATTCATGCTCTTTCTATGAGCTAAATTTAGTGGCACACACATGTAGGCTAATTCTAACTATTGGTCACATGAGATTCACAAATGTATAACTAGTTAGAATCAATCAATTGTATGCGCGCATACAGACTAATCTCATCGTTAATATGCGTGGAGTTCACAATTTATCAATAACCAGATAGTTGCCAACACACAAAATTCACTTAGCAATTACATTATTATCATACCGTCAATCAAAACCGAACTCTACTCCGAAGCAAATCAAAACTTAACGAACTCAAAAACACTCGACAATGATTTGATAATTGGGAACTTTTCATTTGATTTAAGATTTAGATAATGTCGGCTTTGGTGAATGATGGGTTTAACATTTTCTTTTTTGCACGCGAGGAGGTGGTTTGAAAGAAAACTGTGGACTGCATGGCCTAAGACAAAAGGGATGTTATCGTTTGCTGCCGAAACACTCAAAGTTCATGTCGAGTTTATTAATATTTTGAGAGCAAACAACTCCCCCCACCACAACCCACCAACATCTTTGAAAAATTGAACACCACACCTGTTGAATTGATTGGACAAATGTGAACTACTTGAAGTTTTGGAAGGTTAATTATGTTTAAGTTTTAGCTTAATGACGATGGATGAACTCACGCATTACATCACTAATTTGGATAATGATATCAGTAGTTGTGGATCTTAGCAATAACAAAATGGTTTTGATATGCAAAAGTTGTGTATTCAAATGCTTATTGTTTACAAAGAGATTGTAGCTTAGCTGGTCAAGAACATTTATTCATTTTTCTAAGACCGCATGTATAAAAATAGGTTTTTCAACCAAAATAGTCTTTGAGATTCTCATAACTCTTCACTTTGATCCCTGAAATTTAAAATCGATAAAAGTGGTCCCTGAAATTGTCCACAGTCAATTTTTTGCTCATTATATGAAAAATCTCCATTAAATTGAATAAACCATCATTTCAAGGAAAGATGTTGATATGACAAAAATCTCTTCAATTTAACGGAGATTTTTTACATAATGACCACATGATTGCTGGTGGACTATCACATTGACCATTTCAAACAATTTTAAGTCTCAATGACTAAAGTGAAGAGTTATGACAATCTCAAAGATCATGTTGATTAAGAAGTCCACAATTTTATAAGGGATGGATCATAGGGCTAGTGGTGCTGACGATATGGGTGATGGAGTGCTTAAGTAAGAGTGAGACTAGGGTGACTGAAAAGGTGTAGAAATTGGAGTATAAAATCGAAAAGATAATGGAAAGGAAACTGTGGAAATGCTTAGATGTAGCTTTGTGATTGGTTGAACCATTTGCAATGGTAGACCCCAATAAGGACAGTGGAATAAAATCGACTGGAAATAGATGGATCCATCAATTTCAGGTCCCATATGCACTTTCTGTTTATTCCCTTCCACCAAGCAAGTGCACTCCCGCGTCACTAGATTTAATTTATCCTAATAATTGATTAATTCAAGCAATAGTTTACATTAAACTACGTTACGAGACAAAGACTCAGAAAACAAAAAGAAAAAAAAAAAAAAAAAAAACAATCTCGAAAGACTTGCAAAGATATTTTAAGAAAATAAATAGAGTTTTTAGAGTTAATGGAAGACTTAACGTACGACATTTTAGAATTCATATAGCCGACTTCACTTAGCGAGATAAAACTTTATTATTGTTTTTGTTGAACTACATTAAAATATGGAGGACTAAACTATTTTAGACATCGTGACTAAGCTTAAGTCTCTTGATAAATGTTTATATTGTGTACAATTACAACATAATCTTTGGACCACAACTGCAAAGTCATTTTCTTGTCATGAACTTATCCTCACAAGTCACAATGCAACTGGAATGATACCTTGGAAAGGACCTTCTCGTTGGGCTATGCATGCACTATTGGGACCAAAGTTTCACAAATTAAATATGTTTTTTTTGCCTAAACATTCATTAATTTACTATTAAAAAAATATATATATATATATATTATACACTTTTAATTTATTTATATTAGGAACCACAAAAGGACTTTCTTTCTATTTGTATACTCTTCAATTCTTATGTGACGGTGCATGCTTACGAAAAGTGTGGATAACACTCCCTTTGTGCAGTAATATTGCATATGGAAAAAGGTCTGTTTCTTTAGTTGTTTCTTGGTTGATGATGGCAAGAGGTACCTAAAGTAGGTTGGCATATGCATTCTTCAAAAACAAAGGTAGGGAAATATGTCAAACATGAAATGATGGACATGACCAATGCCCGTGCGTGCAAGGGTAGAAATAAGAATTTTCGTATTGGTTCAAATACTTGCATTAAGTTGGAGTTGGCTTTTGTCACAGTAGTTACGATTTTGCTACGTAAGAAAATTTTGAGTATAACTGATAATATATCCCTAAATGTCTCATTCATCACTAATACGTTTTCCATTATGAAGTAAAATTTCTTTCGCCCCATGCATGAGAGAAAAAGACGGTTGATGCTACGAGAAACAGAGTTTTTTAATTTGGTACCTACAATTGATGCTAGAAGATAGTATATATATTACCTAGATATATACAAAATATTTGCAAAAAATTGCTAAATTCCATGGTAATTATCACTTTTAATTTGTGGTCTAATATTCAGCTGTGGCATACACGCATACAAGTCAAGCGTGAGACAACTACATTTTTTGTTTTTCCTTTTTTTCTAATTTTCCCTAAAAGCATGGCAGTCATCACACTAGTATATAAAGGTGGGTGGAGTGGGGCTTTGGCTTAGGAAGTTGCCTAGTGACAAAGTGATGGGCAGGCAACCTTGTTGTGACAAGCTTGGAGTGAAGAAAGGGCCATGGACTGCCGAGGAGGATAAGAAACTGGTGAATTTTCTCCTCACACATGGTCAATGTTGTTGGCGGGCTGTCCCCAAGCTCGCTGGCCTCCGTCGCTGCGGCAAGAGCTGCCGCCTCCGGTGGACTAATTACCTCCGCCCCGACTTGAAAAGAGGCCTCCTTAATGATGCTGAAGAACAACTTGTTATTGACCTCCATGCCCGCCTTGGCAACAGGTTCTTCTGTCTTTCTAAACTTCTACCTTAATGCAAAACTTTTCTGATAGCATGCACATTCAATTCCTCATTAGTGAATTTCTTTCTAAACTTCATTTTTAAACAAGACGACGATATTATAAACTATTGTAATTTACGGAAAGTTAAATTTAAATGTTCGGGTCCGAGCATACTGCTATATGTTGGAGTTTGAGACCCTCTTGTCCTACATTGGTCAACAGTATTTTTTCACTAGCCTTTATATAGGCTTATTCTTTTTTCTTAGTAATTAGAACTTGGACCATTTGGAAATGGATTGAAGGCTTGGGCCTTATGGTTGTGTGAATTAGGTTTGAGGATTATACTATAATATTAATATTAATTAATCAAGACTGGGCCTTGGGGCACTTGGGGCCAAGGAATTAAAATTAATCTGATCAATTAGTTTTAATTTTTAATTAAGTTTTTAATTAAATTAATTAAAAACGTTTTGATTAATAGACACAACTCTTTGAAAAGAGTTGTATCTTTTTGGAAAGAGCTGTATAGCTTCAGATACATCCAAAAGGTGTTTGAAGAGGTATGAAAAAGCCTATATAACTGGAGTCCTCATTTCCATCAATTATTATCTTTTCTTCTTCCTCCTTATCTTCCGTACAAACTTTCCAAAGAGTAAACATACAAAACAATTCGCTAGAGTTCTATAATCCAGTGCGGGTTGTAGAATTAGGTAGTTGTATCCTGGTCGAGTAGACATTCTAGAACCACAAGCACACGAGTGGGACGGAAATACTGTTCGAAGGACATAGCGTTTGCGCTAGCCTCTACCTTCAATTCATTCAAGTTAGTATCATATTAATTTTTTGTAATTATTGTATTATTGCATTCTGTATTGCAAGTATTTTTTAATAATAAAGTATAAGTATTTCGGTTCTGTATTTATGTTATTTTATTGTTTCTAAATTGTTCTCCAACACTATAGTCGACTTATCTAACCTATATCTGCTTTTGTCTAAATGCCTTAGCACAATTCTGAACTATGATTTTTTGTAGGTGGTCTAAAATTGCAGCAAGATTGCCTGGAAGAACTGACAATGAGATCAAGAACCATTGGAATACACACATCAAGAAAAAGCTTATCAAGATGGGGATTGATCCAATTACTCATGAGCCTCTCCACAAACAGGTCATCACCCCAGAAGAAATGCCTTGTGAAGCAAGCGATCAACCTGCAGGCTCAGACGTGAATATTCCGCAGAATATGGATATCCCAGAACATAAAGTTTATAGCAACAGTGAAGCAAGCAATCAACCTGCAGGCTTAGACATGAATATTCCGAGGAATATGAATATCCCAGAACATGAAATCTCTAGCAACAGTGATGGTGGTGGCTCTGCAAGTGAAAATTCCCCAAGCAATGAGTCTCAGTCAGCTGAGCCAAACCCTAATTACATTGAGGAAGGTGACCCATTGGTGAGTTTCATATTATCCGATACATTTCTCGAGGATTTAACATGGGACTTTTCGACCTCGTCAGAAGACGGCTCAGCTGATAATCCAACGGAGGAGAATAGCTTAGCATGGTTCATGGACTGTAAGGATTTTGGAGTTCAAGATTTTGAGCTTTGATTGTGTGAAGGGGCATGATTTTCATACATCATTTTTTTTTTTTCTTTTTTCACACTACGTTGATTTGTGGCATTCAGATCAAACAAATCAAGGAAAAACAAGGAACAAAAATAAACATGTGTGCAAGAAAAAAAAAATGAACGTATGAAAATCATTTTCCTTGTATGAATTAATACATGTGGACATATTTTATATTTTCAGTATATAGCCAAAGTAACAAAAAAGTGACTGCTTGCTATGGTGACTGATCTGTTTTTTATCCTATCCGATAAATGATGAGGCCATGGAAACGAAGAAAACCAACTTGTTAAGAAATTAGGTTATTGTCTTAAGCATTTTTTAATTCCCACTAACATTATATAATTATTAGTGGAACTTGCGTAATTCAAAAGTGTAGAGAACTTTTGAACACTACAATTAGCCAATTCCATCAAAATATGGTAGTGTCCTTTTGCTACAAAGCCATTCACTTTTTGTGGTTTGTACTTCGTAGTATGTTAAACAAAAGCTACCATATCAATTGAAAAATAAATTAGAAGAATCTAATTGTCGAGTGATATTCAATCTTCATTAAGTTGAAAGTCATAAAATTTGACTCACACGAATGTTAAAAATGCAAAGCTAAACGATGTGTATTTGTGTTATGCAATTAGTTGTGACTTATTGTTGAATGGTTATCAACCCGTTGTGGATATTTTTTTGTAACCCCACAATTTGACAAAAAGAAAAGCAAAAATAGAAATGATTTATATGTAACTTTTTGGTACAATTAATATTATTTTTCATATAAAATTGTAAGAAGATAAGGTGAAGAGAATCATGGTTGATCCAACTAATATCTTGTACCCTACCCTTCTATTATTTTGTCACCAAGTTTTGTATATAACTCTAAAATGGGAATTTGGTCCCCAATTCTTAGAAATTCTAAGGTGAGATAATAACCAAGCCAAAGGCAACGTATAACGGGCAAAGTTTTAAAAATCGCTAGGCGCTAATTAAATGGCGGGCAAACGCTTAACTCCTAAAGGTCTAGACATGTTTTGAAATTTTAATTAAATTTACAATAAATAACAATAAAAATATATAAATAAGTGACTACAATTGATTGAATACATAAAATGAAATATCTAGTAAGAGATATTTTACAAGAAAGAAAGTCTAGAGTTTGAATATTATGTTCAAACCCTTAACCTAAAAAAATAAAAATAAATTGAACTGCCAAAAGACTTCACCGATTTACTAAATGCCTAGGTCCTAATCGAGGCACCTGGCCTCCACCTAGTGCCTAAGCCGCTTTTTAGAACAATGATAATGAGAAGAATGATAATAATGTGAGAATGATATACCCTAATTAAACACAAGAAGCCCCTAAATGAGTGGCAAACTCCAAAATAAAGCTCGGATTTCTTTATCAGAAAAGTAAAGGTCTATTTTCAATTGATTTTTTTTTTTCTATTTTAATGGACCTACCCCCTAACTTTTTTTTTGAGTAATATTTCACTCTCAACCTATTTTTTGTTGTTTTTTTTTTTTTTTTTGGGCCATTTGATAGGCTTGGAACACAAGATATTCTTCATTTTTCACTCTTCTATCGATCAATTATATGTTAATTAGAACATTACATTTTCTTTTTTTTAAGAATAAAACAAACAAAAGAAAGAAGAGGGTCGACCTCTCAAATGGTGGGTATTTTGTATGATTGTATATAATAATAATGAAGAAATTAAGTTTGAAATAAAATAAATCAATGCATGAAACGTATTTACTTTTGGGTTTTATAAACACCAAATTATTGCATATCCCACCAAATCCAAAATGATGAGGCAGCTATAGCCTATACCAAAGGACAAGGATTGTCTGTCATCCCACTTCCGGTGTTCTTTCGTGCCGTTCTATTTGTGTAATCACGGTTAATTCACGTCAACATTTTATATTACTATTCATTTTTGTCTTATTATCTTTATAAAAAAATAAAAAAAACAATATAAAATGTTGACATGACTTAACCGTGATCACACAAAACAAGAGAGCACGGGAAGGCACCGGTAGTGGAATAGCAGATAATCCTTGTCCTATACCAAATGATCCAAATGAGGCAGCTATAGCCTATCCCAAATGATCCAAATGTGGAATCACAAAGTGAAACCCTAATTTAAAATACATTCCAATACCCGGGCAAAGATCCTTTCCGGAAACCTCAGGATCAATTCATCTTGTTCGTTCAAAACAAATCGAATGGCTACAATTCTGCAATCTTCGGTTCACTACCTACTCTCTCTTCTTCCTTCAATGCGTTCTCTTCTCTTGCTTGCGAATCAAACGAATTCGCGACAGAAGAGGCATGTCGTCATAAACTTGATCGGAGACAGTGTTTGGCTGGGCAAAATCGAGAGGAGGAAGGCGAAGGATGAGACATGGCGTCCATGAATTTTGAGGTCCTTCGGCAACGACGATGCGCTCCAATGGCGTGATTTGTTTTTTCACCGTTTAATCTGTGGTGAATTAGTAGGATCAATTGATCCAAGGCTCCGGACAAACAGGATCCGAAGAAGATCCTGTTCTCCAATACACCACTATTAGATGCATCACTGCCATTGTTCTCTGACATAAAGAGGCAACGATGTGTCAAATCTGGGTTTACGGATTTGGATCCTCTCCTGAGCAAGAAGACAAATCCTCTTCATCGTTAAATTTTGATCCAACTGCTACAAATAGGAAATTTTTTTAAAAATTATAATAATTGTAACCATTAGATTTTGATCCAACGACCAGTGTATTTAGATCAGGAGGCTCTGTCTCCTTTGCTCAAATCCAAATCCTACCTATTTACATCCATGTCGTGTTTGTATCAACTCAAACATTGATTAACATGTACGCTTATGTAAAAAGAACAAAATAATAATAAAATAGCGCATACTATTCAAAAAGAAAAGAACTACATGATAAGGTTTAATCTAAACTCCCGACCAACGAGTTGTTCGGATGTCGAGAAGGTTACATCGAACCATCCAAGAGAACCATGAATCTGAATTCTAAGTCTGACTTTTACCCCGCCGATTTCGAACAGCTCACTAAAATTAGAAAAGGGTACAAAATTTTCTACCGGGAAAGATATCTACAAGAACCACATCACGCGATCGAGACCGGAAGATCTAAAACAAGGCCTTTTGCTGTGATATACATTTTTAGGACGGAAAAGTAGCGAAACAGTTAAGTGAGATTAACTAGACCTGATGCAATAGCAGCCCGCCTCCGCCTTCAGGAAGAACAACCGCTATTTACTGAATGGATGCCGCGCTTCCTGGACTATTCACGTCGAAGACATCTATCCAAAATCCCACATTTGAGGGGACAATAAGCTTGGAGCAGTAGGCCGGAACACAGATTTGTTGAAGCTTAAAGAAAAGCTGTCTTGTCACGGCATGGATGACTTAGAGGCATCCGGTGACTCCTTGGCGTTCTTCACAAGAAGATCATAGTTGATAGAAGCCAGCTGTGACAAGTTCTAAGAACACAAATTACACATTAGCACAGTGGATGCGAAAAGAGCTGTGTAGAAAAAACCACCATCATTCATTTTCATCCAGCATCGGAAGAAAAGGAACAGCTTAGGGTCTATATGCCTTACCTTGAATGAAAAATTACTAAAAGTGTACTGCACGTCAACAGTTGGAGCACCAAAGTCCACCAAACTACCACATTCATCCCCCTGAATTAGACGTACAATAGTTAGGTAGCTAAAATAATAATCCCACTGGAATGAACCAGGGTCAAATTTGGATCAGATGGATGATTGTGCCACTAAACATTTATGAATTCAAAGTCAGATTGTTGGCAAATTCGGGTACAATTCAGATCTTTGGTACATCCTTCTGGTCCATATAATTCCAAATCAACTTGGAAGCAGTAAGAGTTATGGGTGATCCTAACAGCTCTATGTGCATAAAGAAATATCTTATATAGGAGCACACATACATCTTCGTCTTGTATGTTGCTACATGAACCACTGCTGCATGTTTCAGTCATGTCATCAAAGTCACTGGTGCCATTAACATGTTCATCTTCTGGGTTCCATGCGTACCGGCTCATGAAATAACTTGTATCGTGTGCATCGGTAGATGGTATGAACATAGCCTGCAGCCAATGGTGGTACACTCTTGACTATCACAGATATATGTCAACGATAATTGAAAAACTAAAACAAGTTTAAACTTGAATTGACCTTCTGCCTAGCAAGCGTGTCCCAGTTAATATCCTTGAAAAAAGAATGTTGCTTCACCTGCCAACAGTCGCAACACTTAATTTTATCATCATTGTAACTTACAAATGAACTTCAGTCAAGGGTAGTCAGCAAATTACCTCCCTGGTACCTGTTGCTCCAAGTCTTTGAACTGGGTTGTCGGTAAGGAGTCTGACAAGGAGTGCAGAAGAAATATAAGTAAGATAAAGGTTTCTCTTGAAATATAAAGGCATAGTAACAAAATCCGCATAAGAAAGAAGTCAAAATAGCATTGTAAATAATACATCCAGAAAATGCAACTGATCTCTTCTAAAGATTCTTACTTGTCAATCAAATCGTATGCCTCAGGGCTCATCTCCTCAGGTACTTTAGGCCAGGGGATGTCTCTGTTTATTATATTGTTGAAAATTTGCTGCAATAAGTAGGATCTATAAGTTATAACGTCACACTGCTCCCTCATGATTATCAAATGATATGATATAGGAAATGATACCATTCACAGAAAGGGATCAAATAATCCATTCAGATGTTGAGGAAACTAATTGAGTAGAAAATATGCACCTTATCTTGGTTCCATGAAACACTTGGACCAATGCTAAACAGAATTTACCCTATTGCAGATAATATTCAAAGAAAAGTACAACCAGAAAAAAAAAAATAATAATAATAATAATACAATGTTGTGCAGAGTTGAACTTAATCCTTTCTGAACAATAACTAAATTCATGAGATCAACCCAAAAAACCTATTGGAACAAACTCTTACCAAGAAAAATTCTTAAAAGAACGAACCAGAAATCAACAAACAACTTAAAATGCATAAGCAAATTATGCTTATGGTAAATACGCCAATGAAAGGGAGGGGAAAGAAAGATAATGTTCATAAGACATTCATGAGTTTACTGAAGAGTGTAAAGAACAAGTTAATATATGGACGATTGAGATGCACTGAAATGTCTCCCACCATTGTACATCTCAGTTGTCCATATAAATTTTAACTACTGAGAAACAGAACCTTGTTTAAGAACCTAGGAGAGAAGGCCTGCATACATATCACATATGCATGACAGAAAATGACTACATTTAGTAAATACGGAAGATAAAGTTCATTCTGTTCTGTGCAATAGTCCAAAACCAAAATAACTTTATGCCCACGATAATTAGACTGCATACCTGTGGATGTTCTGCATTGAATGGTGGAATACCGACAAGCAGCTCAAAAAGAATAACCCCCACAGACCACCAATCAGCAGTTGCACCATGCCCCATGCCAAGAAGTATTTCAGGTGCCAAATAATCAGGGGTCCCAACGACTGAATGCTTTTGGCGCTGTGCCCTTTCCGATGAAGACTCAGATTTTGGATCATCATCTGGGACAAAACCAGTAGCACTAACTGATGGACCTGATAAGTCATCAGTGCTGCTGATTAGACCAACGTTGGAGAGCCCAAAATCTGTCAACTGTAACATAAGGGATTAGAGATTTGTGAGAAGTGACAAGTAAACTCTTTATGGCAGAACAGAACCTACACAACTAATCCACCAAAAAAATAACAGCAGATGCATGATATAATGCCAGAATGCGTATACTATGCCCAAACTTATCTCCAGTAGTATAAACAAAAAACTAACATGAAAGAACTGACACTGCAAAATATTGACCTTGATATGACCATCTTGACCAATCAACAGGTTGTCTGGCTTCAAGTCTCTGTGGATAACGTTTAGCGAATGCAAATACTCCAAAGCAAGAACCTTTAAGAAGAAAAAGGAAAAGAAAAAAATTACTTATGCTGTTTTAACATCAGTGAGAAACTTTTAGAGAGAAGACATGAGAAAGTGAATGCGGAGATGGGAAAAAGAAAAAAAGTAGTAAATCCCTTACAACTTCTGCAATATATACACGGGCCATATCTTCATCCAAGCAGCCTAGATTTCTCAATAAAGAGTAAAGATCTCCACCATTTAAGTACTCCATGACCAGATAAAGATTTTCCGTGCATGTAAAAGAATAGAAAAATCGGACCTGTTCATCATCAGAAGTACGTGTTAGGAAAAACTTTGGACGTGCAATGCATTCTTAAAGTGAAAAATACATGGGGACCCACTCACCACAAAAGGATTGCGGACCAAAATAAGGATGTTACGCTCCGCCAAAATACTCTCAACGGCATTTTTACGGATCATATCAGCCTTCTTCAATACCTGCAGAAACGTACCACCATATCAGACTGTCTTGAAACATTAACTTGCAATTAAAAGATAGATTCCATGGGAATCTTTTTGCTCCAATGGATAAATGTGCACTATTTCTCTTAAAATTAAAACACAGAATCAAACAGACCTTTATAGCAAATAAGTCACCAGTCGCTCTTTTTCTGGCAAGAAAAACTCGTCCAAATGCACCCCTGCTTATTGGTTTTATTGTCTCAAAATCTTCAATAGAAGTTCGATCCTTAGAACATGGATTGATGGGGCTGGCACGTAGACTACGAACTGCTTCATCTTCCACTGAACTTTCTTCATCAGCCATACCATTTGATGAATCCAATTTTTCATCTTCTATCTGCCCACAAAGATGTACATATTTTTCCCTGTAAAGTTCAGAATTATAATTTATCAGAGATGCTTTAATTAGACTTTAAATAATTAGCTAACTAGAGAAGCTAAAAACTATACAATTTTGTTGATGCTCAAACCAACAAAATATTGAGGGGAATTCACATTTGTGCAAAGCACAAGATATATCTCTAATAAAAATAGGCCTAAACTCACTGCAGCAATTTTTCAGTACGCCTTCCAAAAGTCTCTACAACGAGTGCATCCACCTTCCTGTCCTGGATAGCATATTTTAGGTCTTCCAGTCGTTCAAGCATATACTCCAATGCAGTGTAGTCACAATTGCTAACATTTGCGACAGAACGAGTGATGTCCAGTAGATTGTGTATCTGTCAATCCATGGTCTGATTAAAATACAAACATAAAAGGAGCAGCTGTCTACACCTACCCAGTTCCACCAGAAATAGAAACTAAAAACAAAGTATAGTAACCTCATATTTAAAAGAAAAGGAATTAAAAGCAGAATTTTTGGTCAGATGAAAAGTAGGACACCTGCTGATAACTCTCAAGTTCTGGTATTGCTCTCCCTCCACTCAGCAGCATTTCAATATGACTGGTTCTTGGTGTTTGTAATGGTGATCTTGGTGTCGAACTTCCTGCTGACGAGGTTCTGGTGCCTTGTTCAGGTATCAAAGCAGAACGTGCATCACATGAGATGTCAGGCAAAACATTCAGATCTTCCATAACATAAGAGTTGTCAACACCAGGAATGCAATCAAGACTGCCTTCAGAGAAGCGAGACAAGTCAATTCGCTTTGGTGACAACTCATCTAAATCTTCATGCATCTGTGAGGGATACACTCTTGCAGCATCATAATGTCCTCGAGTTTCAGTGCCTTTTGGTGTCCAAGATTCCATTATCCTTTCAAGAGCTTCAGCAACTCTTTCAAGTCGTTCATTCACAGTTAAACCCTTCAAGTCACACCTATCAGCAATCGTACATATACGAGAGTGTTCCTCTACATGTACAGTTGGTATTTCAACCTCACATATTCGACAAATCATCACATTTTCGTATGCAACATTCTGCTGGTCCATCCATATTCCCCAAGAGACTCTTTGTGCACTTGCAGACACCTCTGAGTGTTCAGGATGGCATGAAGTATCCAAATTTTCCATACTGTAGTCACCACAAGTTTTTGTGTCATCATTGGCATGCAAACGATCTGATTTTTCCTTTGATGGTGTGTCAGCAACATCATTGCCTTTCTGATTTTTCTCAGCAGCAGATGGAAGTTTTTTCCAAGAGGACATCCTATAGCTGCCAGTAGATTCAACACTTTTGGCAGTGCAAACCTCCACTTCCTCAGCTCCACTAACTTTGTCCTGCTCACGAGACTTCTTCATTTGCTTCTCATTTATTTCCTTCCCACCCAGTGAACCACTATAGCTCTGCTGTGCAGCCTGCAAAATTTGTTCTGGATAAACACCAAGATCACTGAACTGATGAAGACTGAGAATGTGCTCTTCCTCATAGCCACTCTCTTTCTGGAACTGCACAAGCCGTGTGCACCGAGTGAGAATAAAAAGAAGACGGGTGTGCGCTTGTTTGAGGGCCCCCATTGGTAGCTCTTGACGCCGGTCATCCAAACTCTGAACAATGCCTTCACATTTGACCCAAAATTCACCAGGCGACATCTTTGCACACCTCCGGGCGATAACCAACAAATCCTCAAAGTTCTCTTTCCATTCAGGATTAGACTGTGTAGACTTTTCAAGCATTCCGACCAAATCACCAGCAAATGCGCCTAAATCAAAGTCAACCTCTTCCTTTAACTTCTCAAATCTTGCCTTGAGCGCCACCATAATCTCCTAAAAGAATTTATAGTAGCTGCATAATTTAATGTGATTGGCCAAAACAAAATATACTCTAAAAGGCATAAAAATTGTATACAAAGGAGGGCAAGGCAATAGTATTACCTCCATATGCCCGAAAGCACGAGACTTCCACAGAGGAAATGCTCGAACTCCTTTGGAGTTGAGCTCATGAGAGAAACTCTTAATTTCAGGTGTTCTCTTTTTTCTTCCACTCGTAACACGCAGTATTGCCTGAAAACGCGGCGACTGCATTTCCTTTGAAAAGGCTGCATGATTACCCTACCAATATATACATTACACACAAAACAACAGCATTGTCAAGCTTGTGAGCCACCTACATTTCTCCAACGAACTAACAGTATATATTATATAATATGCATATACATATACATACATATATGAGATTCACTGACAATTTCCTACCTCCAACACTGGATTGAGTAGTGATGCATTTCTGAGCGATTTTGATTGATCCCACTGCACAGATTCCGCTATAAAGAAATCGCAAATTAAAATTAAAAATACACTTGAAATTAATAATACCTGATGATCGAATTGGGCAAATTCAATCAAGATTTCCCAAAAAAATAATAAAAATAAATATATGTACCTGGTTGTAAGGGCGCGAGTTTAGGTTTTGGTTTGACGGTGTACTTGACCTTGCTCGATACATCGCCGAAATTCAACGGCGCGCAAACGGAGGAAGAGAATCGAAGCGGTGACGGAGCCGACCGAGTCCGAATGTGATTGAGGCCGAGCGAAGACGGCAAGACGATAGGCGGATCGTCTGCTCTGCGCTCCGCACTATCATCGTCCTCATCTTCCTCGTCGTCTTCAAATTCCTCGTCTTCGTGGATCGTGTGCCTAGTGCTTCGTTGAATCGGGATTTGAGGGATCTTAAGGAGCTTGGCTCTGGAGGGGGAGGGCTGTTGAGTCGGGGAGGAGACGGAAGACGTCGTTCCGGGGTCTGATTTGTCGTCGGAGATGGAAATCAGCGGCGGGTTTGTAGAAGGCGGAGGAGGGCTCGACATGGAGACGACGGTTCGGGTTTAAATGCGGATCCGGATTCGTCATGGGATTGTGGGAGAGGAGAGAGAGGGGGAGGGGTGGCTGTGGGGAGATTATCTCGCGGGAAGAGAGAGAGAGGGCGTTAGAGAGCGACACGAATCGGTTGCGGGGTTTGAAACGTGCTTCCCGCTAACCATGAGTCTGGGCCGCGTTCCCATGCGGAGGGGACTAGCGTAACTACGGAGCTACAATCGCGTGTGGACGGGACCATCGTACCTAACTGTGTGAACAATCAAAGCCTTGGTCGAAATTTTTAGAAAAAATCTTATAGCATTTGCTTACTCACATATACGTTTAGAGGATGTCTATGGAAGACAAGGACATAGACAACGACCTCTAGGCTCTAGTCCAACAAAGTAAGGGCAAGTCGTGACCCAACCACTGCCTGCCCAAAAGCATTTGCTTAGTCGCATAAATGTTTAGAGTATGTCCATCATTCGTGAAAGGTAAGGACAAAGATAACAATGTTACCCTCCAGTCCAAAAAATCTTTTCCAGCAATTCAACAAAGTAAGGGCAAGTTGTGAGCCAACCAATGCTCTCCCCCCCCCCTAACAAAAAAGAAAGCACATGCTTCTCAAGCCCTACCTTGTGCCAACAGCAAATTAATGTCAGCCATGATTTAAATTTTTTTTTGTTAGGCATGTGTAACGCACGCACGAAGAAGAAGAGTGGAGCTGACAAAACTACAACAACGATTCTGCTGCAGCAAACCACTGATGGCTTTCCAATGATTTAGACACGTGGCGCTTTGGGATTTCCAACCGTCAAAGAAATTGAAAATGTTACTGTCGGCACATGAGGTTTTAATTTTTTCACATTATATTATATTGCAGTGAGAAAGTAAGGATAAACACATTTTATGTTTTTAGATTTTAGGTGATTTTAAAAATGGGTCATGAGGTTTTATTTATTTATTTATTTTCATATTACACTATATGATGTTTTGATATTGTATCAATTTACACCTTAATATGTATGTTTTAACATCTAATCATCCATTAAATTGATTAGTGTTTTTGCCAATGCAAATGTGACTTACAAGTTAATTCATATATGAGTTTCATAATCATCATGTTATCAATTTAACGAATGATCAAAATGTATGAATTGATGCAATTTCAATAACTATTTGCAAAAAAATAAAACTTTGTAGTCCATTTTATATATATCTTTAAAAGCAATTTCACCCCTAAAAAATGAATTGGCCCAAAGTCCATTTAATCCACCCAAATGAATAGTAATTGACTCCATTGAATAGTAATTGGCCAAATTGTCACATCCCCGCCCAGGGGGGACCACTTCCCCACCCTACTTCATCACCGTAGTACGATATTGTCCGATTTGGGCCCTGACTACGCCCTTACGGTTTTGTTTCTGGGAGCTCACATGAGAACTTCCCGGTGGGTCACTCATCATAGGAGTGCTCTCGTGCACTACTCGCTTAACTTCAGAGTTCCCATGGAATCCGAAACTAGTGAGCTCCCAAAAAGCCTCGTGCTAGGTAGGGATGAGAATATATATATATATATATATATATATATATATATATATATATATAAGGATCATTCCCCTGGACGATGTGAGATGTCACACAAATGCATCTCCACCCTTAAAACTAAATAGCCTAGTCCATTTTATTAAAATATTATTAATTTTTTATTATAAAATAATAAAAATAATTTTATTTTTAATTTCTGACATTTACTTTATTTATTAAAAAATATATATTTTTTTTTTTTTAAGTTTTTTGGTCGAAAAATCTGGACCATTGATCTGAAAAGTTTTTACGGCTGAAAATCCAAGTGCCCAGAAAACTAGCTATTGAAAATCCAACGGCCGAGGCTTAGCCACATGGCACATGTCCCGTGCCCTTTAGTGCCCTTGCAATGCGGGCTCGACGCCTCTCGCCTTGTCAGGGATGTGTGACCACGCGAGCGTGTTTCCCACACACTTGACGCAAAAAAAATTATGTTGTCCGATGACGTTATGCTGGCGTCAGCATGACGCCAAATAGGCCGGTTCCTACCTCAGCCTATTTTGAACTGACCTACAAACTGACTTGCACTTTAGGCTAACCTATTTTAAAGGGAGGAGGGGTTTTTTTAGATTCCAGCCTATTTTTTAAGGCTTTCGATCAGCTTAAAAAATAGGGCTGAGTTTCTCTAAATTAGGGGTGTAAATTAACACGAAGACTATTTGAGTCTCGCGCGGCCCCGCGCGCAGTCCGATATAAACCCATTTCCACTTGTAACTAAACCCGACCCGGTCCATCAAAACGTCCGTTCGATGAGAAACCCCGACCCGAATTACGCATACCGAACATAAGATAGCTAAACCGACCTCAGTACGCCGCCACCGCAAAACAATGCTGAGTCTTCTCCGGAGGTCCGCCGGAAAGCTCCGGTACAAACCCGGTACCATTTTCAACTATTCGGACCCTCTCACAACCCGGCGCCACTACACCTCCGTAGTCCCACAAATCAAATCCGCCGCCGCCACCGGTCTTTATGGCATCGACCACTTAAAGTCCCCCAAAGGCTTTCAACGTTTCGTCGACGATGCAATCGAAAGGTACGGACTTTTCCAAATTAAACGAAAACATGCAAATTCCCAATATATATGAAGTTTTAACTTCAAATTCTCTCCAAAAATTCTTTTTTTTTTGTTTGTAGGTCGGGAGAGCTGGTTGCATACATTGCCGGGATGCCTTCGTCGGCGGAAGTAGTTAGAGCCATGGATGAAATTTCTGATACAGTATGCGATTGGAATTTTAAAATTTTCACAGTTTTGCTACTTTGTTCATAAGAGTGTGTGCTTGAACTAATTTTCTTGTATTATTTGTCTAATTTGTTGTAGGTTTGCTCTGTCCTTGACTCAGCGGAGCTTTGTCGAAACAGTCATCCTGACAGGTTATTCTCTGAATTGTTCGAATTTTCGGTTCTCCCACTAAGTAATTTTTCGCTTTTTCGTATTTGGATTGTCAATGTAATTGATTCTGACATGGATATTCAACATACAGAGTTCAGTTTTTTGCTTTTTGATTGTATTGATGTTTGTATACTAGGGAATTCGTTGAGGAGGCGACCAAAGCATCCAGGAGAATGAGTGAATATCTACATGTGAGGTGACGGTGAATCGTCTTTGCAAATTTTTACTCACAATTTTGTTGTCTGTGTGAATTATATTGTGTCTGAGCCATTGCTAGTGTCTGAGTTTTTTTTTTTTTTTTTAATCACTGTGTTGTAGTTTCTGAATACAAATCATACTTTGTATAATGCCGTGAAAAAAGCTGAGCAAGAGGGCAAATTGCTTACAGCCGAAGCTCAAAGGGTTGCACATTTCCTCCGCCATGACTTTGAGAAGGGTGGAATTCATCTTTCTGATGGTATTTACTTTTCTCTTCTTGTTTTATGATGCTGTTGCGGCAGGGATTTTATTTCAGTCAAATAACGTTTCACTTACGCTTTGCAGAGAAATTGGATAGAGTGAATGAGCTGAATATAGAAATTTCCAAACTGTGCAGACAGTAAGTACACTACTTAATTTACTTTTCCAATGGTTAGGGCCTTTAGGACTGCTATCGGGTTAGGAAAATGAGTTCATTTCTACTGGTTTGTATAATTAATGATGCCATTTGTATGATTAATGATGCCACACAATTATTCTGTTTGTAATATTTGACCATGGACATAGCTTGGGCCCCTTCCGCCCATTTTCCATTGAACCTTAGGTCCAGATGTATCATATTCAAATTATGCCACGTAGTGTTGTTGGAGATTTGTTTTTAATTGCTTGTTGATGCTGTGCCATCTTTTTATTTTTACTTTTTAACGAGTTTGTATAATTGACTTACCTTTGCTTTAATTGCATTTGTTTTTGGCGCAGGTTCAATATAAATATTGACACTGACCCAGGTGCTGTAGATATTTTCCCAGCATCACGTATACCTCAAAATTTGCACCATCTCCTTAAACCCATCTATCGTTCCACATCTGTAATTTCAAGGGAATCGTTGAGGCCAAGGGGTAACATGAATGAAAAGGGATTTCGTATAACAACAGACCCACATACTCTATCCTGTGTATTGCAAGGGGCACAAGATGATGAGGTAACTTCATTGTTTAGAAAAACTCATTTTTTTCTTGTTTTCTGAATTGTTGTTGCTGAAGGGAGTTGAGGCGGTGGGTCCATATATTGCATGTCATTAAAGTTTCTCTCCCAGTTTCAGATACATGTTTTATGTTTTGTTTTCTTTAATTAAATGAATTTGGTTTCAGGTTAGGAAAATGGCATATATCAAAGGAAACTCTGTTCCTCGTGCAAACCTTGGTGTTCTTGATAAACTTATAGCTGCCCGTCATGAGCTAGCTCAGGTTAGTTATCTTCATATTTGGTGCCTACCAAATATTTAACATGTGATGCAGTTTAATTCTGTTGTATTTGTATTTATGGGCATTTTTTGGCCTTATTGATGAATGCAGATAATGTGTTATAGATCTTATGCTGAATACACCTTGAAGCCTAACATGGCTTCATCCCCAGAAGTTGTGATGTCTTTCTTGAAAGAGATGAGCGAGATGGTCAGACCTAGCGCTGATGAGGTATTATGTCCTTAGGAAACATATTTGTAGTGTTTGTAAGAATTGCTGCAATTTTGTTTTGGCTGTAGATCATACTGCAGCTTTTGTCTCTTAATGATCACTTTTACTGTAGGAGTTTAAAAAAATTAGGGAATTTAAGAGAGAAAAATGTGGTCAGCAATCTGGTAATTTAGAGCCATGGGATGAGGCATACTACACAGCAATGATGAAGTCTTCTGCCTATGACTTGGACTCTTCGGTATGTTTTGTTCTCCTGTTTGCTTTTAAAGTAAACAACTGGAACAAGTTTGCTTGCTAACACATCATATTGAGGGTATGGAAGCAAGGGAAGTTATCTTGATTCTCTTTCTCACCAATGCAGGTTGTTGCATCGTATTTTTCTCTTCCACATTGTATCGAGGGTTTGAAAGTGCTGGTTGAATCATTATTTGGTGCTACGCTTCATAGCATCCCCCTAGCACCAGGTGAATCATGGCACCCAGATGTGCGTAAAATGGCACTTCATCATCCTGAAGAGGTATTCACATGGATAATAATGGACATGAATGTTTTATACACACACACACACACATATATATATATATATATGTTATACACTTCAAGAGAATTTAAAGCTTTGTGAATGCTTCAGTTATATGCATAATTCTGTGTAAACTCTTGTTCATGCCTGAATATGATTGTACTGGTTTTGTCTTCTGTGACACGTATGTTCATCAGGATCTATGTACTTGTTACAGGGTGATTTGGGGTATCTGTACCTTGATTTGTACTCAAGGAAGGGCAAGTATCCAGGTTGTGCTCATTTTGCAATTAAAGGTGGCCGCAGGGTTTCTGAATCAGAATATCAACTTCCTGTATGTAAATATTTTTGCTTTACTTGACTTTTATTTTTCATATTATGCCGTCTTTCTAAAGACTAAAGAGTAGACTTGATAATTCTTAGTTAGATTCTTGAAAATGGAATAAAGCGAATTAGGGACTCTAAGTACTTTTTTGGACCTTAAAACTGTTGACACTATGGCGGTTTTGCATTTGTGTTGGAGAAACTCTCCTATTGGATGTGAGAACATAGTATTTTGGAATTAATTCCCCTTCTCTGTGAAAAGGTTTGAATTAAGTGACAGACTATTTCAGAACATCAACAATAAAATCATTCAATGACTTACTACATCATCGCTTATTTCATTGGGTTTAAACTCTGCTTTGGTGCACAGGTTGTTGCTCTTGTATGCAGTTTTTCTGCTTCACGTCATTCATCAACTGCGAGGCTAAATCATTTCGAACTGGAAACTCTGTTTCATGAGTTTGGACATGCTCTCCATTCGTTGCTTTCAAGAACGGTATTCTAGAAACACCTTATGACTGGGAAGTACAATATCTACATCATTTCCTCTTCCTTTTCATGAATTAATAGTCAACTTTTTATTGTTTCTGGCAGGATTACCAACACTTTTCAGGTACCAGGGTGATTTTTGATTTAGCGGAAACACCTTCAAACCTTTTTGAGTAAGTTCAATGCTTTGATTATTTTCTGATCATCCTTTTAATATGACAATGTGGTTGAATATATTTGACATGATGGTTTTAACGTGTGTAACTCTCTGAATTATCACTGTTAGAAACGGTAGTCCATTTTGGGGATTTTGATGATAAAATATTTAATGTTTTGTTGATAATAACCTTCGTGAAGATAGGTTGGTAATGCGCTGACAATAATTCTGGCACTATGTCTAGGTACTTTTCATGGGATTACCGAGTTTTGAAGACATTTGCCAAACACTATTCAACTGGTGAAATTATCCCTAAGAAACTTGTAGAGTCAATGCAGGGTGCCAGAAAAATGTTTGCTGCAACTGAATTGCAACGTCAGGTTATTGTCCAAGGACTATCTAAATCGATACCACTTGACCAATTTTTACTGATGGAGGAAAAGTTGCGAAACCACAAAGAAGGAATATTGACCCATGTTTACTTGCTTGTTTTCTGTTCATCAGATTTTTTATGCTGCTATTGACCAAACATTCTTCGGGGAACAGCCAACCCCACCAACAAGCTCTATCGTTGCGGATTTGAAAAGACAGTATACTAGTTGGAAGCATGTGGAGGACACCCACTGGGAGACCCGATTCAGTCACCTCTTGAATTATGGTGCAGGTATGCTGAATTTTTTTCAAACATATAGAAGGGAAATTCAAAAAGTTCACATGGCCAATTAGTAATGCTGTGTTCAGTAGTACAACTTCTTGTCTGTAAATCACTCTTGAAAATCGGCAATCCGATCTTCATCAGGTTGCTTGCAAGTATCTGGGATCCACTTTGAGCTTTAGAAGTACCTCAAATCAGGAAAATTATTACAAATAATACCCTCCTTTATTGTATCCAAGTTCGTTTTCATGGCTGATAAGCGTACATTATTTTGCAGGTTATTATAGCTACTTATACGCCAGATGTTTTGCCGCAACGATATGGCAGAAGCTGTGTCACGAGGATCCACTATCATTAACTACGGGAACTGCTTTAAGAACAAAGTTGTTACAGCATGGGGGAGCAAAAGATCCAGCTGATTTGTTAAACGGTCTTGTAGGAGATGGAATTTTGAGGGATTGTAACGGAGGAATAGTTCCTGATATCACCTGTCTTTGCGACGAAATGAAGCTGGGGGTGAAGGTATAGTGAACAGCCGCTGCTGTGAACATTCGAGCTCTCAAGAACTAGCCAACTAACAGCAACAGGAGGAATGAAACTGAGGGAGATGAAGGGCTCCTCTTCTAGGAGTTGCCGGCTGGGGTTAGCAGCTCTGGATTCCGCTCGGAGTTGTTATGGCATAAAGGCATTTGATTTTTAGAAACTTGCATTTGAATTTTGACATGGATGAAAAAGAATCAACGGTACAGATCATTTACGTAAAAGAATTATGTTACAGATTGTTAAGGGTAAAAATTTAGTTACAGGTTCCTACTAATTGATTATTTTTACAAGAAGAGTTGAACAAAAACTGAGAAAAATCCTTCCCTTCTACCCAGAAACTACTCGAAGCTAGCAGCCGGAAGTTTACTGCTCCGGTTCACCATCCATACACGAATAATAGAATTCACTTCGTCGGGCAGTTCGTCGTGCGGGCAATGACCTCATTTTGATAACCGTACCAAACTTGGAGGGCCTAAAATTCCGTTGCACTTAAACCTAACTGTTTTGTTAGGAAAGATATCATCTCCGGATCTTTCTCTCTCCAAAGCTCAAGGATATAGTGATCCGGATCTTTAAAATTTGATCTAACGGTTACAAATTACTATATCTTTTAAAAGTTTTTACTAACTTCTCTGTTTTTAACCATTTGATCAAATTTTAAAGGTACAGATCACTTGATTGGTTTGGAGGGAAAGACCCGGCAAGGATCTCTTTCCGTTTTGCTGGTCAAGAGTAAACGACACGTCGTTTACCTTGAAAGCCGAAAATACACAGAACGGGCAAATATAAAGCAAATCTTCTACCAACGAACTAAACTGAAAATGGCGCTAATTCACAGTCCCTCTTCTCCCACCACCAAACCCTATCATCATCACCTTCCTCACACTCCTCCTCTGCTTCACTTTTCAACCAGAAGCCATTTCACAGTGAAGTCCCAGACGCCATCGGAGCCCTCAAAACCCGCCGCCGAGGCCGCCCAGGTCCCACCCAAGAAACCCACCTCAGCCGGGACAGGCTTCGGCTCTCCTCCTCCTTCTCCGGCCAAGCCAAAAGCGAATCCCGCCGCTGATAAGAAGAAAGGGAACAGGGCTGCGGTGATTCGGAGGTCGCCGGTGGAAAAGCCCCTGCTTTATTCTGAGGAAGATGAGGCCAAGGCCAAAGAGATGGGCACAAATGAGAGCGCTTTTGTTTTTGCTTGGTTGGGGCTCGGCGGTGTTATTCTAGCCCAAGGTCTTATTCTTGCCGCATCGGGTACGATTGCTTAAACCTTTGCATTCGATGTGATTCACTTGATGCGAAATATGTGAAAATTTTGTTGGGTATTTTGTAAAGATTGGATTTTTTTTGTTAGCATTTGGTTAAATTTGTAGGAGTCGATAAGTTTGAACCGTTTAAATTGTCGAATTGTTTGGTTCGGTCTATATTGAATTGTGTTTTCAGTTATCCAGGATTGACTTGCTAGATTTATAAGGTCTGGTAACGAGAATCCTAGTAAATGTGACTTTGAATTCGACCTTGTGATTCGAGTTCCGGGGAAAAATTTGAATTGGGTTATATGCTGGATGTAGAATTTTGCATCCGATAATGTTTTGTCTAGCAGAAAAAAACACTACAACAAATAAAAGACTAGACCTTGTTGGTCCAAAAGAGATGTGGTTTTAGTTTAGGGTTTTACCCATTTGTTCTCAGTCCCAATATTTTGGCCAGTTAGGACTCAATTTTCATCATTTAGAATCGAATTCGGTATTTTGAGTCATTTTCAGCCGTCCTCTTAGGTAGTAAGACATATCAGCCGTGGATAATGCACACATTGTTTAGGTTTAAGAACGTTTGTCCAAACAAGCGGCTGACCTTGAGATCGGAGTTGAATAATATTCCACTCGCACTGATCATCCTATGACTGGAAAAACTAACAAGTTAATGAGAATATCATCTGTTGGAAAGAGTTTGCACAGAAAGACCATTTATATCCTCCTTGTGCAATCTTCGAACTATGAACTATTAGTCACATAAGATATAGAACATAATGGGCATAGCTTTCCAAATGACAAAGATTCTGTGTCCCAAACTTCTCTATTGAGAATCCAACCTCATAAACACATTCCTTTCGGAGCATAATATGATCAGCTGAACCTTCCGATTAAAGGAGTATTAATGCATCCTTTCTTCACGTATCTCAAAAAGCAGTACATTATGCATTATGATCGATTACTTGAATGTTGAGGAAAAGGCTCGGATATAATAAAATCATGGAAGTTATTTCTATAATTGATTCGTTACGGTATGCTTTGTGTTTTCTTCATATTGTGAATAATTTGTTCGCTTTCATTTCAGGCTTCCTGCCAGAAGATTGGGACAAGTTCCTTGTGAAGTATTTATATCCATCTTTTACACCGACAGTCGGCTTGTTTGTTGCTGGAAGTGTTGTATATGGAGCGGTGAAGTATCTGCAGAATGAGGAACTTAAAGGTCAGAAATGATATTTACTTTGTATAGATACAAACTTTCAGGTAAATGAGGGGACAATTCAGTAGCTTTTTAAGGCTGTACTTGTAGTGCTTTCATGGTTTACAGGAAGATGAATTAGCTAAAAAATCGCAAACTGCTTTCCATTTGTTCCTTAAAGCACTTCTCTGATCCATCCCTTCATTAATTTCTACAAGCTATACTCGGAACGATGTTGCTTTTAAAAAGTCATATAGCATAAGTTCAGTAACAGGTAGACCGTTGGACCACATGGGTCTCACACCCTATCGAGGAGAACCCTCATGAGTGAATGACCTGTCCTATAACTGGACTATCCAGCTCAAGACAGATTCCGTACACAATCCTGTGATCTTGCCCTTCCTATCATCTCGCGGTGCCTTTTACTTGTATTGCTTATACCATGCTTGCGCACCCTTCAGTCATTGTTAGCATTAGAAAAAGGCCGACTATCTCGTGCAAATTTCAGTATTTCATCCTGTCATCCTAATGAATGGATTACTTGTTTGTGATCTGCTTACACTTCCTCCTCTTCTTCCATTTTGCAGTGTTGTAGCCTTTGCACTTGTCTATTGGCCCTCATCTTAGATAGATATTCATTAAGTTGGTCATGAACTCAATGACTGAAAAGCACTTTTCCCACCAGTGAATTGTAATTGTGCTTATCACAGTTCACTGTGAGATCTGTGATTATATCAACTTAAGTCCACTTTACTAACCCCGGGACACCCTATCTTCTGTGATTATATCAACTTAGGGCGGTCTACGATCTTTTCATATGAGGTATAACCATTTAGTCAGTCACTTAAGTGAAGAAGAAACTTCATTAATCTCTGTTTGAATCCATGTCTTTGGTTTGGTAGAGAGAATGAGACAGGCAACTGGACAGTTTATGTTTGTGCTAATGGTTTGGAAAACGACAGATCGCCGTCCATGGCTGCCGTGCACAAAAGACGCTCGCCGTTGCCGGTATAGTCACTTGGAGTAGGACCTCCGGTCGTTGTTCTAACTGTACTTTTTTCCTTCGTATATTTGACTCTTGAGTTCTGATCTACTTGAACTTTTGGGGTACTTTATACATAACTAACGCCATTATTTACAGTGTTAAAGTAAAATTTAGTGTTTCACTAGTCAAATTAAAGGAACTATACCGTATCGACTCACTCTATCTCTCTCTCACGTGACTCACCCGATGAGAGGGATAGAAGAATCTGATTCATGTAAGTTTTTCTCGTCTAGAGAGATTTTTTTACGTCGTTAATTCATTGTATGATAATTATCTATAAAACTTGTAATGCGCTTTTGAAATACGTTATAAGCGTTTATTAAACGGTAACATCACTGGAGTAAACTTAGTTTCGCGAGAGCATCTCTTAGTATGAGAATCACTTCTAGCTTTAATCAATCCGCAATGTTTGGAGCTTACATGATTTTTTAGAGGGGGTCCTATTCCAGCTGCCTCTAAAAAAGATCTAGTGTCAATTTTTGGCAAGAGGGCCACCACCCAATCATTGATTAGCCGCGTGGCAGTTGGCTCAATCAAATTTGTGTGAGAATTGGATGGAAATGAGCTTTTGAGGTCCCCCTCTTCTAATTATTCTTCGTTAAATTCTAATCAATATGGACAACTCAATGATCTCCACCTCTAGATCCTGACAGATTTTTCAGGTATCCAAAACATAGAGTGAAACATCACATATCATTATGCAATTGGAGAGACACTTAAAAAAAAAAAAAAAAAAAAAAAAAAAAATCTCTAAGTGTATAATGACATATGATATTTCGTCTCGTGTTTCGAGCACACTAAAAAATCTCTATCGCTTCCCTTTTAATAACTCAAGAAAACCCAATTTACATAGCCTGACTCATCTGCCTTGACTTGTATACAAATCAATTGTGAGGAAGATTCTAACCGAGAATAAGCGGATATGTAAAATGACATGACGTAATTCACGTCTACGAAACAGTGTCATATTTGAAAATAAACACGACAAATTAACAAGAGCTTGTAATAAATTGTGTACTGGGAACCCTAAAGTGAGAACACTGATTAGGGATTAAAAAAACAAAGCAAAAGCATAAAAAAGTTGGACATATTTTATACACTAAAACACTTAAACGTCAAAGGTCGTGCTGCAGGCGCCGCTGCCTCTTTTAGTTCCCTTAAATTAATCATGTTTCAAATATTGATTAAACTAATCAAAGTGTTAAGTACTACTGTGGATCATAATCATCCTATATTTTTCAGGGCAAAATTGTAATTATGTCTTTAAAGTTTGGATTTTTCAATTTGCAAGTTGACGCAGATAAGAGTGAGAGCCAGCTGGTTTTCCTCTTTTATATCCAAACGCATAATTTTGACTGCTAGAACTTGGAAATGGGGTAAACTCTAATTGGCTAGAAAAGAATCCTCATCGGATTTTTTTTCTTTCTAGGAATCTAAGAAATTCTATGATCATAATCATTCATCGTACATCGTGTGATCAGTTTTCGTTAGGTACTATTTATATTTAATTTTAAATTTTAGAATAATTTCTCACCGTACAACATACGATGAACGATCACGATCACGAAATTCCTAACATCCTTAGGAAAGGATCCGACGAGGATTCGATGAGACACTTCGTACTATCATTTTACTATTAAATTATTCATGCCAATAGCAGAATGTTAAAATTTGTTGTGCATTCTCGCATGTAATTCTTAACCGTTGATGCATGCGAAACTTCTTATTATAGGACTTACACAAATTTATAATAAGAAATCAACAATTAATAAGTGAGTGGTTAAACGTAGTAAACTCTTCTTATAATTGAGTTCGTCTTAAAACCCAACACTACGAAAAGAACTTGCGCGAAACTAGGATGCCAAGACAATGATATCTTAAACCAACTACGTAACAATATGTTAATAAATTATGCTATTTCAGACACATGCGGCCAAGCGTAATAAGCTTAAAACATACCACTACATTTTCGTCCCAATTGCACGTAACTTTCTACACACCACATAAAAGCTGGTGTCCAATTCTTAGAAGTTTTAAACACAAACAGATTGGAGCTCCCTCCCCAGTCAAATTGGAGATCTTGGTGGGCAAGTTAAGAGTGTGGAAACACAAAACAGTAAGCGGCAGCTTTGGTCGATGGATTGGTGCCCTCTCACCTTCACATGTCACCTCCGCCTTTGTTTCGTTCGAGTACACAACAAGATGCGCCCCTATTTGGGCTCTTTTTATTGAAGATTTCCTTTTCATAAAGCATGCAATATTAAATTTTTCAAAAAAATATAAAAATAAAAAAGGGACTCGTACATCAGAAGACTCGTGGCTCAAATTACTATCAGGTTAACCTAAGAAATGAACTCAGATTCTCTACAAATTTTTGTGTTCGTAACCTCATTTTAAATTTTATAGTCCTTATTAACCTATTTTATAGGCACACCTCACACAAAGTAAGGATCCAGATCTTTTTGTCTCTCTCCAACGGCATAAATGTTTGGATCTTAGAACTCCGAACATAAAGATCCGGAGATAATCTCGACTGTAAGATAATTGAGAGGAAAAACCAAAGGAGAGTAGTTAAAGGTGGGACCCGAAAGAGGAAAAAAATATAGCGAGCCAAAAGTGTTTTCATGAAATGAAATGCACAGGTATAGTTGTCTAAGACTGACATGCATGCTTTAAACATGCTCGCAAAAACATTATGAAAGCAACCGATCGAACTTTCATTTCGTTCCCAAATTTATGAATCTGAGTCTCGTGGTGGATGGCAATGAAATCGATCTTTACCAAATCAAGTGATGCATTCACGTTGGAGATTTTATTGCATGTTTCGGAGGGGGTCCTTTAAATTTGATATCCGATATGTACACCACGCAAGCGTTTTGACTGTTCGTCAGTATAAAATTAGGTTGAAATTCTTGTCAGGTTACAACATACATGTACAAAAGGCAGCTTGTGTAGGGTTCACATGAATATTTGGCTCATTTTGTCTTGAGATTATTGTAGGTAACAATTGATTCGACAATCGAATAGGTGGAGTTACCGTAATATAAATATAAGGTTCTTTCACAACCTGAAATTTCATTTTTTTTTTTTACAAGTCTATTTAACGCGACTAAAATGGGGCGTGCCAAGTGGTCGGAGTGTACTATCTACACCACTTTTTACTTCTCACATATCTCATGTTAATTTTTGTCATTTGATCTTCTTCAATTCATCCGATTTGATAGCCAAAAATGAGTAGTTGTTTCTTCATGTTGTTCCCTTCTCAAAGGGCGAGTTCTTATGAATTACACTCCATCAGTTTCAAATAACGATTATCATTAGGAGATTAAAGTTGTTATTTCTAACACACAAACCCTACATATAAAGTAAATCCTGGATGTAGGGCCTATTATCTTGTCTATCCTAGGGTGAAATCACAAAAGCTATGATAATATAGGAAACAGTTTGATGGGTTAATTAAAAAAATGTGGCAATTAATTATAATTATGTGCACTTAACCTATGTGTAATGATGAAAGTGGAATTTAGAAAGAAAAAAAAAGGGCAGATCGAAACAATAATTTCGAAATTAAAAAGTGGATAAACAATTATTGTCAAATATTCTATTATAGTTATCACAATCACCTTCATGAAGAATTGAGATCTACCCTCAAGAGAATCAAGATTCTATTCAGATTTCTGTGTTCGAAATCTAAGAATCAGGAGATCTAGATTGTTAAAGCGAGAGAGAAAGATTCAGACTCTTGATTTGTGTGAAGTGGGTTATCGCGATGGTCAAATGACGGCCACTAAATTTAAAATGAATGATCTGAATCTTTCTATTCTTAAATTCCGAACATGGAACACGTCACCAAAGCAAAACCCACACAATTGAGAACAAGAATAATCAGATGTCTTTCAATCTACTAGTTTGCAATTTTTCACACCAAATCAATTTAATAAGACAGCATTTCGAAAACCAGTATGAATAATTCATACGATTAAATTTGGTTAATGCAAGAAATTAAAACTCCACTTGTCACTAGGGCACAAGGCAGAGGTCGGTCGAAAGTCCACCAAACTTAATAATCGCAAGTAATGAGCACTAAATACATCAAGCGAGTACACAAAACCCATAGTACTACTACTTTATTAGGTATTATACATTTTCTAGTCTCAGATCTATGAGTTCAAATCTTCTGCGTCTATACTTTTTTGTGTGATTGTAAAATATTTTGAACTTTTACAATGCTCGAATGACTTACAACTTAATATCCAATTACGCTTCCCACACTCATGTGACACAAATATAAAATTTTCTTGACCAAATAATCTGAGTGCCGCTAAACTAAATGGTCGTTGTGATATTGGATAATACTTAGCCAATGAAATCTTTTAGGTCATACGGATCAATCCCCCATCTCTATTCAATCAGAAGTAATATTATAACACGCTTCCTCTTTTCGAGCACGTACCAAATAGAAGAGTACACGTAAAGGGTTATGGGTTTACGTTCGAAATTTTTTATAGTTTGCTTCGAAATATCTCATACATCAGAATATAGTAAAAGTTGACACGTTCGAACTAAAATATTGTCCTAAAATATCTATTCAATCTTTTGGCTTTTGCAATAACATCTAATTAGTAGTACTATTTACACACTTATCTTCAACAACAGCCGAAAATTAAGAAAATACGTAAATAAAGTACGGCTATTTGTATACAAAACCAGTATACAAAATATATATATATATATCATTATTACCATAATTAACAAACTTACCTACCTTAACTAATCATGCATCAACAAAAGGACAAGGCTTTGTCAACAGCACGGACCCAAAGACCCAAACCCGCCAAAAAAACCCAACAAAGTTAAAACAAAAACAAACCATAAATAGAAACAAAAGGTAAAAAAGGGAATATAACCGTAAAAACCCGAAAGTTTTACTGATCGAGTGCATTCGGTCCGGTACAGTAATTTAAAATGTGGCTCCAAACCCACTGAACCAAGAACTTCCGTCGGATCCCATTCATATTGTACGTGGAGCCATCGTGGTCGTCCATCAGCTGACCCGTGTACGACCCGCCCCCTCCCGTACCGTAGATTCCCTCGCAGAGATCAGCAATCTCGACCGGAAAACTCGGGTCCTGACCCGCGTACCAGGCGTTCACCAACGGGTTGCTCGCCAGCTCAGCAATCTCGTGCGCGATAACGCTTATCATCCCGTCGACTGCCACGTCACCGTTAGGTGACTTCAACGGCTTTAACCCCGGGATGTAATCCGGTACGGCGAACGGGTACGCGCACGTACCTGGACACAATTTGGCCGAGTTTCCAATCCACGCGTACGGCAGAGTGTATCCGACGAGGGAGGGGAAGGTGAAGTAGTGGAACCCACAGACCTGTTTGCAGAAATCCTGGACGTACACGTCATCAGATGTCAGCACGAGGTAGAGCCCGCTCTGGGGATTGACGGGTAACGGCCTCGTTTTGGCCGTTACGGCGCTTTTGATCACGGACTGTATCGAGAGGCGCGTCAGGGCTTTACCGTGGGAGTAAAACCGGTCGTTTTTCTCGGCGCCGAGATGGACCGTGCGGGAGATGTTCTCGCCGGTCTGGTCGGTGTACAGCTGTACGGTCTTCCACCACCCGGCGACCGAGGGGCGTTTGGAGCCGGCGGCGGAGATCGAGTTGATGAACTCGCGGATGATCTTCTTCTGGGCCGGCTGCCACGTGCCGTACCAGATTGTGTGGACGGTTATGTTGGCGGTTAGGACAGGGCCCATGTGGTAGCGCAGTTTAACGAATTCGGAGGAGCCTTCGAATTTTTTGTTGTCTCCGAGGAGGTCGGAGGTGTTGTGTTTGAGGTCGGGCCAGGGGCGCCATGCGATTGCTGGGTAGGTGGAGAGGAAGAGGGTGAGTAGGGTGAGGAGGAGGAGCACCGGAGCCGGTGGCTGAGGAAGCCAGCCGGTACGGTGGTGCTGAGGCATTTTTTGAATTTTACTGGAAGTGGGTGGAGTGAGAGTGTGAAGTGGGTAGAAGTCACGAGTGTTTGTTTTTGTCGCTGTGAGGGGTATATATAGGAATAAACAAAATTATATTAATTATTAAATATTAATTTAATAATTATTTTGCGAAAGGAAATAAAAGAAAAGAAAAGAAAAGAAAATTGTTCGGGAGAGGAGGGAGGGGGCATTGGTTTTCGGGTAATGGAGGACAGATGGATTTTTAAAAGCGAAGACTTGGAGAGACGGGTGGGGCCCGAGTGAGTCAGACGTGGCACAGGGACATCATCATGATTTATGTCGTCATCTAATCAGATTTGATCTCAGCCCTTTATGCGTTCCTGGGTTTTATTTGCAAAGCGCGCGGGGCCAAAAAGCTGTAAACTCAAATAAATTCGATCGAGCTTCAAATAGAGGACTGTCCAAATCGACCAGCATATGCTAAATCACCGGATAATTTTACAAATCGACCAGCATGCTAGCTACAATTTTAGCGTTGCAATTCATAAACACCCTATTTCAAGATTTAAAAAAACTTTCCAATGACGAACTATATAATTTTAACATTATTTGACGTTATAACTTAAGATTCCTTATCTTTTTTTAACGTAGTAGTAAATTAGGGTTTATAACTATATTTTAACTACGAGTTAGGGTTTTTAATCTATTTGGAACATAGTTATGTGTACGTCGAATGCCCCATCGTTATTTCCTATCTTATTTGGGGAAAGCTAGGAAGGCAGTAGACCAGTAGTGTGGTCCGATCGATCGACAGTCCGAGCCACGGGGTAAAAAGCTTGGGGGTGGTTGCCTACGTGGTACCAAGTAGTGAAGCCAACATAGTCGATATCACAAGTTATATATCCAAGATGGTTCGTTGTCCTTCGCTCAGGCACTCACAGCCTCATCTCATTCCCTTCCCCACTCTTCTGTCATATGTCTTCCCCACAAATTTAAACCCTTCGTATATAAGAATAAATATGCATGCGGTTCTTCACGTACGCAATTACTCTGCCAGTTTCAGAAACCATTAAATTTATACATTTTTGATACTCATTCTGAATATGCTTGATTTTCTCGATGAATAGAGTTTTTCTCTTCAACCTATTACATCTCAAGTTCAAATCTTCCATGTACTCTCTTTGTAAACAAATTTGGTCTACCTAGCATTACTCAAAAGATCTTCGTCATGAAACTTTGACAAAGATCTTGAAATTAGTAGAAAAATTAGAATAATTTGTAGGGTTAATCCAGAGATATATGGTGATGGTGAAGAGAGCCATCAAAGATCAAAAACGGGTGGTCCTCTCTCTCTCTTTCTCTCTCTCTCTCTCTATCATTCTCTCTGTATGTGTCGTCGTCATATATAATGATGGATGTTGGTAATGTAATATTTGTAAAGAGATAAATAATGCAACAGGGTCTGAATAAGTAGTACTAGTTGCTAGTTGCTGCTTCTCTTTTCAAAGGCTCTCAAGTCTCAACACGCGGGTTCTGGCCAAGACTGTTTGAACCAGCAACAAGCTACCTAGCCATGTACATATCTTCATCTGCATGGATACTTAGAGTTTGACTGTTTAGAGATTTTATCACTTCTCAAATATGCATCGATCTAAAAATAAATGCCCGTCAAATTCTTTTACGTAAATATAAACATAGGGGTAGTGCTATTTGCACATTCTTTTTTATCTTCTCACACACACTCTCAGTTAGGTTCTAAATATGTTATACATGTCCATGAATAGCATTTTGCTTTTAGATATTCCCTTTAAATATGTTGGATTATCTTGATAAAATTTGACGGTCATTTATCTTTTGAGATCTTCGTTAGAACTTATTTGTTTGGAGGTGCACTACATATTTCACCCATGATCAGTTAGGACCACGAGGGAGAAACAGCCATTAAGGATCATACGATGACCATTATCCTTTACAAAATAAATATGTACTCAAACCACTAAAATATATATATGTACTCAAACCACTAGGGATTTTACCAAAGGACAATCCCTTCGATTGGAAATTTCCTTCAAAATTACGATAATACCCTTTCTTAGCCTACTGTATACACTATTAAAGTCCGAGGTCTATGGACATGAACATTTTAACTAGTTGATGTGGAACATGTAAAACGCAATGCTTCATACATGAGTAAACCCACTATGATACTACATATATATATATAAAGGAATTTTGAAATTTCACCTTAAAATTAATTACCAATACAAGGAAAGCGCGGTTGCAACTTTGTACAAATCTGCAAAATTTCTTGCTTTCTAATGCGAGATATTTTCTCACATCACCACGTCAACATGACTATAGGAATACATACTCCTTACAACTTTCAGAAATATGCATTTATGTGTACTACATACACCAATATATCAATCATAAAGAAGGGAAATCGATAAATTCTTAACCATACATTTAACCCTCCATTCATTTATTCGCCGTATATCGTACATAAAAATGTCGTCCAATTCTCACTTGACTTACGAGTTTAACAAACAAGTCAAAAGTATACGATCACAGATTTACAGTACATAACTTGGAAGCGAGAGAGAGAGCGAAGAGGGAAAATGGCTATTTGGAAATCACGGAGTGAATTGCGCGGCTCCTAATCATGAGTCAGACTTAATCGTACCGCTGAGACCGAGAGCGACCGGAAGGATGGGGCCCAGCAGATGCGTGTAGGGGCACCGTTGAATGCGACGTGACGCTCAGCTCAAAGAGGACTTTGTTTAGCCAAGCCAAACCAAAACACACAGAAAGCGCGCATGCGCCGAGACCTTGTGTCTCTCACTCTCTCTCGACGTTCCCGCCGCGCGCCGATCGAGCGCCGTCGAGACAGAGCCGCGGAATCTTTTGGGGTCTCATTTTGCGCGGGAAGACGGGTTACTTGTTCGGCCCGAACGCAGAGTTGCACTTTCGTCAATGCACGTGTAAGTAACGCGCTTTCTTATTGGGTTAAAGGTAGGTCTTTGGACTTTCTCCAAGGTGCATGTTGGCCCAATTCCATGCAATCGCACTCTATCCTTTTCACTTCATCTTTTCCGACCAACCTCTCGTGTTGCCACTTGTGGATGAAATGACAGTTTCTTTGTTTTATTTATCTCCTCGTCCTTTTTAAGTATCTCATAGTAAATGCAAATCGTAAAAGGTAAAAGGTAAATTTACCTCATCCATCGTAGATTGATAGGTTATGTAACCGTTAATTTTGATAAAATTTATGATATAAAATATACACATGTCATGGACAATGACGGATCTAGGATTATAATCTTGATGGTTTTTAATGTTAAAGGTGATTAAGTTTTTAGATAGAAACAAAATGCGAATTGAGAAGAAAAAAAAAATTCATGTTATTCACTGAGACATTTCATCGAACACTTGGTGAGCTTGTTGTCGTCAGTCAAACTAAGTTACGCACATTTCAATCGATATTAACATATGGTGAAGCAATCTGATGAATACTATTGAAATAATTTGAAAAGTGTTGCCCACGCAACATGCAAGAGGTACTTTCTCAAACACCTAATGGGCATAAAATGCCCCGTACCAAACATTTAGAGAGCCATCAAAAGACACTTCACGTGTATATTTTTTAAACTCCGAATGATCTTGGACCACCTAGGTCTCAATCCGACACTAATCATAATGTAGGTCATGTATTAACAAATTGTGAACTGTTAATTTGATAAAACTTATGACATGAGATTATACACATGTCATGAAAGATTGTGAATCCTCTATAGGCATATCGACAAAATCTAAGATTTCTCAGTCCGTAAATATTTCTTTCATTAAAGTTGTAATAATGAATAAGACGATTGAATTGTGATGGAAATCTCGTAAGAGACATAAGGGATCGTGCAATACAGTACATTTACACATGCAAACAGCCCACAAAATCATTTCACGTACGAAGCCATAGACGATAAGATAAACCAATAGCTAGACTGCTAGAGGTAAATATGTACATCAGTCTATATGCATGGTATTCTTTCGGGTATAGTGTGTGTATATAGCACATTTAAAATCCAACAACAAAGCTAAATCAGAGAGAGAGAGAGACGAGGAGGTCTATGATTCTTCGGGGTGCGTTTGGTGGGAGAAAGTTCCGAGTTCTCCTACAGTACACTAGTGGATGGAAATGCACCAGTATTTGAACAGTTAGATTGAACATATTAAATTTAAGTTAAAGCAAATCAATTCTTCGGATAGATGGGTGCATCTCAAGTCCTGAAAAATGGGTCATATTTGTTGTGTTTGTGTTTGTGTTTCTGTCATTTTGTGTCGGGTTAACAGTCAAGCAAAAAATTGTTATACCTAATGTTTAGATATGACAAATGATATCTTATCGGGTTCTTAATAGGTGGCTCAATAACGACTCAACTCCTTAACGGGTAACTCTATAATAACTCAACTCATTAATAGGTTGACCCGAGCTTGTTATTTTTGTGCCTTTTAGTATCGAGTTAACGAATCGTGTAAGAAATTAACAAGTTGATGCATGATTCGTTGTAGAATTCGAGAAGTTATTTTGAAGATGAACCTTTTATGCTGTCACCAAAAACTATGTGCTTGACCTTAATATGATGAGAAGGACATGAAACTGATGTGAGGGTGGTTTTTATGCCAATGGTGGTGCACTGCATGCTTTGATGATATATCAAACTGCCGTGACATGAGGTGGTTTGGAAGTTTATGGGATTCGGATATATTTGTTGGTTGCATAACTTTTGTATGTTTTACGCCTGTTCCCGACAGCTTCTGGTTTAAGACATTGATAGCTGCATTTGTAGCTTTCTTGGTAAAAGTAAAGAAAAACTAATAAAAAAGATTTGAAAATTTTGAGTTTTAATGATAAGGATAAAATAAAAAGTAAAATGAATAGTATCAGGATTGACTTGTCAGTGTAAAAATGTGGTTTTTTATTAAAGTTAAAAGTACCGTAGGTTTTTCGTTAAAACTCGCTAAAAGTAGATGATAGGTTACATGTAAAAATACAGTCGACGCAAAAACAGTTCCAAAGGTGGTTGCATTTTCTGTATATGGAGATCACAAAACCTTATTTTTTAATTGGTTTTGTATAGTTATTTATGTTTTGAAATTAAATATGCGGTTGATGATCTCTTAAAAATGTTCATGACGAAATATAATAATGATAAAGAAGGACAATAACTCTATTTGAAAGTAATTTAGACATGCTTTGTGTATGCCTAGCTTGGAGGAGAAATAGGTGAGAGAGATGAATTTTTCAGTGTGTCGGAAACACCACTTGGTATATCATGCATAATAATATAATTAATCAGAAATTTGAAAAAAAAATTCCAACCAATTCTATTGTGACATTTGATGTATTAGACCGTATTCTCGACGCACTAAAAAATTTTGATGAAAGGAAACTAATGTGAAAAGAAGGAGGGAAGCGAAATGTGAGGCATTGATATATGTACCTTACTCGGGTGGTTGAAATATCTGATTTGGTTTGAGAATTGAGGTCTACACGAAATGTATGCAGTAATGCATGAGTAATTTCTCTGCTTCTTACCTAACCAAAATCAAATGATACATCCATGTCTGTGGAAATTAAATTGCTTTAGCACAGGAAAATTATGGCCACCTTTCATGGTGGCTAGATCATTGAAGATATATAATTAATGGATTCTACTCAGGGGTGTAAATTAGTAGGGATTCGTTTTAATAATTAGCCGATAACCTTTTATTTTTAGCCAATTACTTTCATGAACTTCTATAATTAGTCAAATTTTGTCCTAAATTTTAATTTTAGCTTATTACTCCATAAATTTTTATAAATAAGCCAATTTTATCCCTTGTGTTAGATTTTAAAAGTTTTTTTTAATCCAATTTGTATCCATCCATTTTTCATCTTTTTGCCCTCATACAGTTGTCATGTGTTGTTCGCATGATCAAAATGGATGGAGTATTGAATATAAAATTTTAAAATATAGTGCCAAGAGGAAAATGACTCTTTATAAAGTTCAGGGCAGTACTTGACTAAATTAAAGTTTAAGGAGAAAATTGATTAATTATAAAAGTTTAAGAGAGTAATCGATTAAAATTAAAGTTCATGTGAAAAATTGGCAACTCTATACAAGTTTGAGAGGTAAATCGACAAATATGTCTTGTTTTTATATAATCTCCTTCAATTCTCCCTACTATGATTCTACCTAGTTACCTCCCTTCATCACTTTTCATTTGTCATTTCTCAATCAATATACTATCACTCTATCTTCAGCACAAAAAATAAAAATAAAAATAAAAATAAAAATTCAAGAACCAAAATAGTTATCAAACGAGTTCCGTCTTTTCCGACGACGAGAACCATCTAAAAAAATCGTATATTATTTTGTTTGAAACGAAAGTTGTGATAAAACCAAGTCACTTCAGTTCAATTATACGAAACACGCTATGAAAAAGGTTAAACTGATTTATTGATGATTTAACAAAAGCCGGTCCTGCATAATGATGTTGTGTGGGCACGAATTGATTAAAGTGCGACTACAGTTTTTCTATGAATGATGGAAAGATTCAAAGAACCGAAAAATGGCACAGATGAATGATGATCGTGATGTTATAGATAAAACAAAAGCACATTACCTAATTCAGGATTCCTAAATTGAAAAATTTTGTTGGGCAACATGAAATTTATGTGATTGCAAATGATGTTAATTGCTAGGATCACTGCTGTTTTATTTACTTTATGAGACATTAATTTCCATCAAATCATGCTTTTTCATGCCCATTTTATTTTTTGTTATGATTTCGGATTTGATTGATTTTGTGTAATAGAAGAGAGAACATGTGTTCGTAATTGGTTTTATATTTTATCATGTTTATCTTTCTTATTACCTGAAACGTGATGAAACATACAAATAAATCATATGACGAGATAGAAATGATATGTGCATGGATATGTAGTCTAAAATAACTATTTAACTACTTTGCAACAGGACTTTCATGATAGTATACCGATGTCGCATTGTTCAGTAATAACATACGATATTTATAAGCTTCCTTGCTCTTAAAATGCTAAAATGACAGTATTCATGTGTCATATAAGTTGATCTCGTGCAAAAGACTCATTATAATTAGAAAATCCAATCTAATACTAAACGACAACAACAAAAACTTATCGCATTAAGTGGGTTGGCTGTATGAATCTTAGAACACAACTGCACTTAGTTTTGTGTCAAGTTTTCCGTTAGCTCAAAGTACTTCATTTCTTTTCTTAAAGTCACTTTTCAAGACTTCTTAAGTCTTCCTTTACCCATTTTGCCTTGAGCCTTTATAATTCTTCGATTCACATGCCTAAACAACCTTAACCGATTTCTCTCATTTTATCTAAAATTACGGTTACTCCTACTTTATCTCGGATATTCTCGTTCTTAATTCTGTCATTTCTTGTGTGCTCACACATCTAATGGAGTATTCTCATCTCCACTACACTCATTTTTTATACATGTTAATGTTTGACTACTAACATTCTATGCCATAAAGCATTGGCCTTATTGTCATCTTATAAAAAATTTCTTTGAATTTTAGTAGCATACGACTGTTGCACAATACACTCAATGCGCTCTTCCACTTCATCCATCCAGCTTGTATTCTACGTTGAGATTCCTTCCAGTTCTCCGTTCTTTTGCAAGATAGATTTAAGATCGCGAAAACGTTCACTCTTTGATACTTTTTAACTCTAATCCTCACCGTATCTCATTTGAACCCCCATTCGCATTTAAAGTGCACTCCATATACTCTGTCTTTGACCTACTTAGACGAAGAACTTTAGAAAATCCAGTTACCAATATTAGATTAATTGGTTCATGATTTTGAGGTAAAGAACCGAAGGCTTAACTAACACCAATATATTCGTTATTAAAAGGAAGAATAGAAGTGACTGAAGAGATCATGTAAGAAAGAACCAAAACCAAGGAGCCGAAAGAACACAATTAACCATGATTTGTAGATTTGATGGTAATTTGTTGCTTGTTGACAGATAAATTAGATGGTAATTAATCAAGTTAAGACATATCAATGTTCTTGTTCAATGTTCAGTGGGGGAACGTACACTGTGTCTAACCTTTAATATCAAATGATATGACATTATCTTTACACATTTTCCCTTAATATCCTTACCAAAAATATATTCACAGTTGTGAATGTGTATATTTATTCTGCCAAGGGTTATGCTTAAGGTTCATGTTCACTAGAACTGGGCTGATTTCGTGATGAATTGCTGAAGCCATTGTGTGTGGTCTTAGCCCAACTAACACTAGTATTAGGGCCTTCGGCTATTAGGTTGAAAGCCTGGAATCACCCAAGATTAGCCCATTTTTAAGAAATTATATCGTTCATTTAGTGGATCACCTTACTCATACGACCTATACAAAATCAACCAACCCATTTACCCATGCACTCCGGCCATCCCCCACCCCCCAACCCGCATCTTGTTCGGACAGTCACATGGTGCCAGCGTGCGGGCCAAAGACGGGCTGGTTTGGTATTGTTATGCTTTAGAAAAAAAACTGTTTCTATTGTGTTATGAGAATAAGCAGCTGTGAAATAAAGCAACATAGTGTTTGATAAACTTTTTTGTAAAAGTGCTTTTGAAAAAAAAAAAAAAAAGTAATATTATAGTGTTTGATAAACTTTTATGTAAAACAGATGTGAAAAAAAGCTGGTTTTTCAAGGCTAGGTTTTGTAGCTTTGTGTTTTTGACTTTTTTTTTACCCAAAACCGTGAAAAAAAAAGCTGAAACTGAATGTTTACCAAACGTAAAAAACCTCTCAACTTTTTTTGATAGCCACTTTTTTCAGAATCAACTCAGTACCAAACTAGGGCTTACTCCATTATTTGACCATTTGATACACATGCCAAGAAACAAGAAGAGCAAACTAAATTGATTATATATGTGAGGGAAAAATGGAGTAATGTTTCTTTGATTAACTTTCTCTATGAAATTCTTGATTTTTCTTTCGGATTATATTAAATTTTAAATTACTACAATCAACAGAAAAAATAAAAATAAAAAATGTATAAACACAATTGACTTTAACCCGTGTCATCTTTCGTAGCAAGCAATCCCAAGATTCCCATTCCCTTTAAAATTCTATTTCTCTTACTCCACAGTTCCACTCTTTGTTTAATTATTAATTAATTGGTGTTAAATATAAATAAACTCCTTTACAAACCGTGTTTCCCTCCAAAAACTTATGTTTCCCTCCATCTACCCCTCACCACGCCACCTCCCTCCCACCTCTCTCTCTCTCTCTCTCTCTCTCTCACGGGCACACAGAAAGGTTGAGCTTTTCCATCACCAATTTCTCCATTCTCCTTTTTCCTGAATTTCTGGTGGATTCCCAGTACTTTTTACCCAAATAGCAACGATTCAGATAACTCCTCCAACTCAAAAGCAAAATACAAAAAAGTGAAAAGAAAAACCCTATAAGATTTATTCATAGTACAACACTGAGAAGAACAAGATCAGAACAAACCCAATCCCTCTCCAACTCAAAAACCCAAATTCTCACAAATTTAAACCCCAAAACCCTTCCCATTGGAATTTAGCAATGCCAGAAAACTAGTACCCATTCAAAAGTAAGGAGCTCCCGAATTTTACCGAGAAAATTTCCGGCCATGGACAAACCCAGATTCCGCCTCCGCTGCTCCATCACCAAGCTCATCTTCTTCTGGATCGCAATCCTCCTCACCATCCTCTTCTTCTTCCACCGAACCCCTTCTTCCGATCCCAACCGCCGCGTCCTCCCCAGCCTCCCCGCCTGGGAAAACGTCGTCGTCCGGTCCGCCAGGCCTCTCGCCAACTCCACCACTGGCCACTCCGTTCTCGTCACCGGCGCCGCTGGATTCGTCGGGACCCACGTCGCCCTCGCGCTCAAAAAGCGAGGAGACGGCGTCGTGGGGATCGACAACTTCAACAAGTACTACGACCCGACGCTGAAACGCCGCCGTGCTGATCTCCTCCGCCGCCATGGGATCTTCGTACTGGAAGCCGACATCAACGATTCGGAAAAACTCGTGAAGCTTTTCCGGTCGGTGAAATTCACCCACATCGTCCACCTGGCCGCCCAGGCCGGCGTTCGATACGCTCTTAGAAACCCAGCCTCGTACGTCCACAGCAACATCGCCGGATTCGTGAATCTCCTCGAAGCCTGCAAAACAGCCAACCCACAGCCGTCGATCATCTGGGCGTCGTCGAGCTCCGTGTACGGCCTCAATTCAAAAGTTCCCTTTTCCGAAACGCACCGTACGGACCAACCGGCGAGTTTATACGCGGCGACAAAGAAAGCAGGGGAAGAAATAGCACACGCGTACAATCACATATATGGGCTTTCAATTACTGGGCTGAGGTTTTTCACGGTTTATGGGCCTTGGGGTAGGCCCGATATGATGTACTATTCGTTTACTAGAGACATGTTGAGAGGGAAGCCCATTGTGGTTTTCGAGGGCCCAGGCCACAAGTCCGTGGCCCGGGACTTCACGTACATCGACGATGTCGTAAAGGGTTTGTTGGCGGCGGTGGACACGGCGGAGAAGAGCACCGGGAGCGGGGGAAAGGTGGAGAGGCCGGCACAGCTTAGGGTTTTCAATCTCGGGAACACGTTGCCGGTGCCGGTTAATGAGGTTGTGGGAATTTTGGAGAGATTGCTTGGGGTGGAGGCAAAGAAGGTAGTGGTGCCGATGCCGAGAAATGGGGACGTTTTGTTTACTCATGCTAATGTAAGCTTGGCAAGGAGGGAGCTTGGTTATGTGCCCACCACGGATTTGAAGACAGGGTTGAGGAAATTTGTGGATTGGTATCTTGATTATTATTCGGAGTCCAATTGGAAAAGTGCTTGGTAAATGTAAATTTTGTTTGACGATGTTTATCCGTCAAATCTTAATCTTGGTTTTTTTTTTTTTTTCCAGTTAGAGATGTACAATTTTACTAAGATAATGTGACTCGCGTATGGCGCTTTATCACACTAACAAAAAACAATCACTACTAGGATGCTTTATCACACTGGCAAAAAACAATCACGTCTATGCATTAACACATTCCAAAAGTTTGATCTTTTGGAACTCCACAGAATTTGGTTTATGACTAATTAGCAAAATTATTATACATAACATCGACATGCCTCGTTCTCATGTCAAAGAGGCACTAATCATGGTAACTGTCGCCATTAGCAACGAAAGGTTAAGCCTCGTATCTCAACGTAAACAGTTTGTAACACAGCTGAAACCAATTGATGTATAATTTAGGAAGTAGCCGAGTAAAGACGTAAAATTTGAGGATTATAAACCCACAAACTGAAATAAAAATTTCTATGTCTTGATAAGATGTGCTTCTTGCAAAACGTACTTCTACTAAATATTGAAATATGATCCGATGTTCATATCAATACCAAAACCTCAAGAATCGCAAACACTACAAGTCTTAGTTCAAAATTAGAGTAAAACGGACAGGCTCATCTTTCAAATAACTAGGAAAGCTATGCTGAAATCGGGGACAGTTTAAGAGTCGGCGATTGTAACCTCCACCTCAACACCAGGTTCAATAGTAATGGAAGTAATTTGCTTGACAACATCTGGTGAGCTGAACAGGTCGATAACCCTCTTGTGGACACGCAACTCAAATCTATCCCATGTGTTGGTACCTGAAAATCACCAACCATAATTTGAAGTTATAGAAACAACGTTATAACAATGACATTCAACGACCCATGAGTCAACAACGAACGACATTTCAGACTGAAGCTTACCTTCACCACAAGGGGACTTCCTGGTGGTGATGTTCAGAACCTTGGTTGGCATCCTCACGGGTCCCTTCACCCTGAGGCGCTTGTCCTTGGCACCACGAACCAGATCAGTGCATACTATAAACAAAAAAGACGTCAATCCAACAGGCTAAAGGTAGACTCATATAAGCAAATCCTAATGCTTAATGTCTAAACAAACTTAACTTTGAAACAACGGTACATGAACCCATTTCAACCGCCTTCCACCACAACGAAAGTAAATTGAAATTTAATCACTGCAATACTATCAATCTCAGAAAACCGAAAACATTCTGGGAGACTAAGACTACAATTCGGGTATGACAAACCAAATTATCGCACCGCTCTCTCATTATATAGAAACAATGGATGAACAAACTCGATATAGAAACAGTGGATAAGCCCATTTCAAAGACCGTCAGAAAACCCAAAAGATTACGGGAGATTAAGATAACAATTTCCGATATGACAACTAAAACATATCAAAAGAAAATCCCACTGGTCACTCTTATTATATACACAACATATAATATGAACAGCTCGAAGAAAATTTTCTCTAAATTTCAATTTGCAACAACAGATAAAGCTATCAAATGGGTTTTAGGCAACAGAAACAAGGTAATCATCAGCATATTACTCAGTTTCAAACGAATAATTACCCCCAAATTAAGGTGTTCCAAATAATACGAAATTATTCTGAAATGGGCATAAATTAAAAAACAAATAGCGAAAGGAGAGACCTTTCTCGAGGTTCTTGACGTTCTTAGAAGAAAGAGTAATCCTGATCTTGTGGATCTGCTCCTGAGACTCCTCAAGACCTGGTTTGGTGGGCTTCATCGCTGCGTACGCCATTTTCTTCAGTCTAACTCTTCGCTTTCCTGTGTATCCATAGCGCAATGAAAAGATTAATCGCAGATTTTTTTTAACTAAAACTATCAGAAATAGCACCAAAAATTACTCGATTTCTATCAGGTTTGCCAGAACTAATTCAAACAAATCTGGTAAAAACTGTGTAAGAGAGAGAAGCGGACCTGGGTGGCCGAGGAGGGAGGTCGGGAGCTGCGGCTCGTCTCTTTCTCAAAGCGGTGGGAAGGAGATGCAGTGTTTAGTAAGATTATATACGGTGGGTTATTAGGGTTTGAAATAATTATCTATGTCATTTTTCTAATTTCCAACTCAATATTTTTATAAACCAAGAAAATAAGAGTTCTAAAAAAAAATAGAATCTAGAGTTCCAAGGATTTCATGGCAACGGAAAAAAAAAAAAATATATATATATATATATATATATATATATATATATATCATGGTAATGCATTTTTTCAGAGGTTGGGAATATCAACATATGTTTTTCAGTCTTCTCATGATCACTATTATTGTGCGATTTTATTAGCCGTATGAATCGAACCCAGAACGTGCCATGTGGAATACGAGTTTGAAATTCATCTCGAACCACTAGTCCTCTGCGTGGTAGTGAAAGGGAAATAATTTTGAATTGTCCAACATTTCACTAAGAAACCTACGTGAACGAGGATTTCCCTTTTTTTATTTTTTTCGTTTTTGTATAATGTGTCCTTATTTTAATAATTCATTGTTGAGGATTGATAGAATATGTTTAATATGATTTTTTATTTTAGAATTACACATAACTTATCATTAACTTTCTACCTATAAAAATTAGGAAAACAAAGCGTATTAGTAATATAGTATGTACCAATAAAGAATTACATAACGTACCAAAGTTAGCATTTTATAACGTACCAAAATACATTGGTGCGTCATATTTATATATTTGTGCATGAATGTGTCATTTCTCATAATTAAAAGTGAATAACACTACGTTTGGATGAAGAAATTTAAGATTACTAAGGAATTTAAAAATGATGGAAATTGGAATAACAAGATTTTATTTTTTCGAATTTGTAAATTTTCTTATTTGGTTAACCTAAAAGAACAATGAAATTGAATACAGAATTTGTTATTTTTAAACTCTCAATCATAGAAATTGAGAAATGACACCTATGTACATGAAATTTGAACTTGGGATTTTGAGATCCCAAATTCTAAGTTTTTTTTTTTCACGTGGAAATTCTAAATTTCTATGTTTATGAATCCAGACAAGAGAATTGGTGCTTTTAAATTTATAAATTATGACTTTTACCAAAATTCTTTATTTATTTCCCTCATCCAAACATAGTGTACGATTTTTGTTGTGTTTTTAGAATTTTTAAAATATTTTTTATTTAAGTAACAAAAAATTCTTTTCAAACAAACTGTTATAAGATAATATTTATCTACGAGATTTTAAAAATTTTGTGATAGTAATTACATTTTGAATTAATTGGTGAATTAAATATAATGAAAAATCATAATTTTTTATTAGAAATGAATTAAAGAATGTTTGATATGCTTGATTTAAAAATTAAGACCTCTACATCAAAACGTCCCTGATGAGTGATGGGTTTGGATTACTTAGGCTTCTACATCTATATTTATGAATAAGGTATATAACATTATGTTATTGTGGTGTTACTTCAAGTTTTAACTATTTTCAACTTTTTATAATTTTATTATTAATTAGCCATTCGGTTTAGAGAGAAACTTGCCTACAAACGAAATGTATTATAACAGCGCTCAAACTTCAAAAACAACCACACACGTATAAGTGTCATTTCATCCTTTGAACTTCTACTCATGTCACGTGTATTCTACTAAATTTAATTGCTTTTTAGTTGACAAACTAAAATTTCAAATATACTAACAGAGAAAGAAAAACCAAAGAAATTAGTGGTTAACTTTCCACAAAGATACCACAAAAGTAGCACATAGACTACACCGAAAGGCGTCAAGGTACTTGTCACAAATTCCCTAATCCACTTTGTGTCACGGACTAACAGAGTTACGACAATTTGTTCGCATATACAGCAATATTTGAGTGCACAACAAGAAAGCTGGCGGGGGGTAAAGGCAGCACTTGCTTAACCTCAAGATACACCACAACATTCCCACGGTATAAATGTTTATTTGTCTTCTCATTTCATCCTTCGAACTTCTACTCATGTCACGTGTATCAAATTTTAATTGCTTTTTAGTTGACAAACTAAAATTTCAAATGTACTAACAGAGAGAAAAACCAAAGAAATTAATGTACTTTCCATAAAGATACCACAAAACCAGCACATAGACTACACCGAAAGGCGTCAAGGTACTTTGACAAATTCCCTAATCCACTTTGTGTCACGGGCTAACAGAGTTACGACAATTTGTTCGTATAAACAGCAATATTTGAGTGCACAACAAGAAAGCTGGCGCGGGGGGCGGGGGGCGGTAAAGGCAGCACTTGAATGAGATGAAACATTGAAAGGTGAATGAATATTAATGGCGGTCGCTGTCGCTCTCATGCTCCATTTCTTCGGCATCCTCAAAGCGCTGATCGTTTATCTGAAGCTGCAAAGAAGATGAAAACGTGAACAATACATATATGCCAACTCTACAGCAAGCATTAAGTGGATATTCACAGGCTTACCTCAAGCACAGTACGAGCTAGGTCATGATCCCCGTTAGATTGACCAATTGGGTTTGAAAGATTTTGAGGAACAGGCCACTCAGAATCGTCCCCTGAAAATACCACCACGTTCAAAACAAAGACGTCATACATAATAGAAAATTTCATATTTTTACATATATTGACACGACCTGATATAAATGTTCGATGGTGCATCACATACCGACTGCCTCGTCTTCCAACTGATCAGCACTAAAAATCCAATTATGCTCTTCTTCCCCTTCTAAAGAAAGGCAGATCAAAAGTATAATATTAGGGCACGACTCATGAATCAAAAATAACAAATCTCAATCCCAAAACAAAAAAGTAAAAGAACAATAACCGGGGTATTAAGAAATCGTACTAACCTTCAATTGGTTCAGGATTAAGCTCAGCACACTCGCAAAATACCTCAAACAGAGAATCCACTGCAACACAATAACAAGCTAGTTACTCTTCACCAAAAAAATCCTAACAAGAAAATTCAACACAGTACAGAGGGAGAGAGAGGTACATTGGTTAGGATCTGAAGGAACAAGTCTCATTTCTGTGATCTTGGATAAATCTAAGACACCATTGGATTCTGAATCTGAACCGTCAGACTCATCCTCGTCATCCTCAGTTTCAATCTATAAAGTTAAAAACTCTAATCAGAGAAACGATGCACAAAAAAGCCAAAAACCTTGAAATTACATATTGAAGTTAACGATTAGTCTGGGACTTTGACAATATGATAAAGACACACAAACCATAAATACAAAAATAAGCAAGTGATTCTTGTGTACAACAGATATATACTAAAAGGTGCCACTACTATATTCGAGAAGAAGATTATGACAAGATACAGTTCCAAACACAAATAAATATCTCATTCTCCTGCAATAACTATTGTTCTTAAAGTTTAGGAACATAATTCTAAACTCACGAAAACAAAAACTTAAGTTTCACCCCACACAATAAAACAGTTTCGACGAAGCACATGCCAGACAAGATAGTAACCCCAAATTGCTGCGGGAGTGCAATGATGAAGAAAGCATATACCTGAGTGTAAATGCAAGGAGAGGTGTAGGCCTCCGGATCTCTGGATACAGCGTGCAGTGATATGGACAAGAAGTCCACAGCATAACCCTTCGCCCTATCAACGTCACTCAACCAAACCACTTGCCTGCAAGACCAAAATCAAAGCTAACTATTCGATTGGATTCTAATTTTGTAAGGGATAAAAAAGATTACACATCCCCTTAAATTCACCTAGACATAAATAAACAAAATCACGAGAGGACATGGCGTACTTGGTGGAGATGTAGAGGGTGCCAGGGGACTCAGGGGGTCGATTACCGAGGACAATAGAAACACCAGGCTGAACGTGCATCAGCTCCTCACCGTTCGCCGCATCCAGTACCGGTTCATAAACACCGTTTCTTTCAACTCTTGCAGTGAATTCTTTAAGCCCTACCACCATTTTGCTCGCTGACTCGGGTCTTTTCCTTTTCTTTTTTCAAAACAAAAATTGATGTTTATAGACAGCCCACGGTCACAAAATTGCTCAAATAAACTGTCATACAGATACATATATATACAAACACTCACTTAAACAAACTAATTTGCAACCTACATGAGCATTTGAAGTTAACCAATTAAATGTGAGACCAACCCAGGTAAAAAGGAGCAATTTAATTCTTATATTTCCAACAATTTTCTCAGAAAAACAAACCCCAACGGTTAAAATTTGCGAAAACAATCTGAACGATGAACGGGATGAAACGAACGAACAGCAATACAAACCGATTTACTTAAAAGAAAAAGAAGATAAATTAAGCAGAAAAATATAGAGGCAGATGCAATTCAATAAAAAAAAAGGGTGAGCAGGATTTGGTACCTGGGTTCTTCTTCTTTCTCTTCTATCTGCTACAAAACGTGCAAGCACTGGGGAAGAGAAGCGACACTGACTTCGCCTTCTTCGGTTTTCTAGGGTTTTACTAGTTGTTTGTTTATTTTCCTTCAGTGGTTTAAACCGCCATTTTTTAAGCCGTGTGGACTTCTGGGTTCAAGTTGGGGTGTTGGACCGTTGAAACCGGCTCGGGGTACTACTTATCTCAGCCCAAACTATTTTTTTGTTTTTTTTTTTTTAAATAATGACGGTCTTTTTTTAAAAAAAGTTAATTATATTTTACTTTGAACTAATCTGACTTAGCACAAGTAAATACGAACTCACTCAGCATAAGTAAATCCGAACTCGAATGCATAGGAGACCACATCCACTCTAGCTATGTGGTCCGACTTCACGTAGCACCACAAAAACTAATTGCTGTTTTATGTCACGACATTTAAAAATTCACATAAAATTCGAGACGGAGATAAGCAAATTGGAAAAAATTTGCCATGTAATTGGTTTTATATTCCGCGGGTGTTGGAACAGGTATACCTAAGAATCTCTGAATTAAGTTAGGTTCATTCAACAAGTGCACGGATCCGGCGTGAACTAAACCGTCTACGATACCTACAATGCCCTAAGCAAGTAGGCATTGTGGCTAGACCTGTAAACGAGTCAGTCGTATTGAGTTTGGATCGGTTTGAACCCGACCCGTTAAGTTAACTGGTAATCCAAACCCAACCCGTTAAGATAACGGATCACTCAAATCCAACCTGTTAAGCTAATGATTTTCGACATTAGCCAACTTACAAATGCAAGCACGATAAATTGCAATGCTAAATATAACTCCCGAAAACATCAATCTCAATAAAACATGCAATGCCGAAACATAAGGCCCTAGGATTGTCTTTCCTTACATGTATGAATACCAAAATTTTCAATAGCTAAAGGGTCTACAAGTTCGAAACATGGAGACACAATACCACCATCTTCCCCTTCTGCTTTCCGAAGTATACCTCATCAACCCAAGCTAATCGCACAGCGGTAGCAAGTTGCAAAACCAACCTAAGCAACAAGAGTGCTGGCAGTGGTTGACTCGCTGTAAAACAAAAGAGAATTCGTAAATTGTTGTATAGAAACAGAAAACAAATCTGCAGACAATAAACTCCAAACGTCGGGTGGCAGATATGCAAAGAAGAGACAATATGTATTGGGTACTACGATTATGTATCCGTTCTTGCAAAGATAGGGAATGATAAAATTATTCTTGTGATGCTAAGAAATATCAAATACATGTTAAACATTAGGATAAAATCTTTCGAAGCGAGGGGGCTTCAATGCATGTTATGACTAGATATAACTCTCGCAGTTGATAAGAAAAGAGCCCTGTTTGTCCAACACTACAAGGCCTAGAAATCCGGAGTTCTAACAAGCCGTTAGGAATGATACCCACATACTAGAATGAATCATAGAAATTTATATGTTGGAAACAGAGTAGGAATGCTTACTATTTCCAGACGGGTGGAAGCTTCTTAGTTTTCTTGTAGTAACGAGAAAGCCTGTGGATCCTGCTCTCCACCAAAATCAACCGAAACTTGGAATCCTTGTCCTTCCTATTCCTCTCCAAATGCTTTCTAATTGAAACTGCCTTCTTGATAAGATGGTACAGATCCTCAGGAATTTCAGGGGCGAGACCTAACCAACAGCAAACAATATTACGTATCATCTACATAAGTAGGCTATTATTTCGTCAGTGCGAAGCAAACTGAAAGACACAATACCACAGGCCTGTTTGATAATCATAAAGAACTCCTAATCTTCTTCATATTTTCACAGAGCACAAAAAAATGGAAGAGAAAACCTCGTCACATCGAACTAGCCTAATCGTAAAACCAAAATTGGGTTTGAATCACATGTTCAAAATCTACAAAAACATATTAAGCGATCAGTCAGTGCTTACTCGCTTCACCTAAGTAATTTGGCTAATTAGAATAATGGGTTTCAATCCCACAATTCCCACTACACATCCAAACATTTCTAATATAAATTCCCAAAGACACTAAACAGTGCAATACAATTCATACTGAAAATATTAAAATTACACCCAAAAAGAGGCATACCGTGAGCCTTGAGAACACGCAGGATCTTGCTTCCAGTAACGGTCTTAACCTGCGCAATGCCGTGAGAGTCACGGAGAATGACACCGATCTGAGATGGAGTCATACCCTTCTTTGCAAACTTGCAGATGTTCTCCTCCACCTTAATCATATATATAATCGCCTCAATTAGCATCGATAATTACATATACTTACATATTAATTTTGGGTTTTTGATTTACTTACATCTGGAACAGTGACCTTCAGCCAGCTCGGCGCACTCCTCTTGTACGGCAGCGCTGAGGCTGACATTCCCTTTCTGCAAAACCCCAAAACGAATCAGACATCGAATACTTCTATAGAAAGAGAGAGAGAGAGAGAGAGAGGAGGCGTACCCATGACTGTGCATGCGACCCATGGCGTCGGAGGCGGAGGTTGGGTATGTGCTTAGGTTCTCTGAGACGGCGCCAAATGCTTCCGCTGGTTTTTCAGTTCAGAGATGAGGTTTTTTCTTAAAGCTGTTTATATATGAAGGCCGGCTTGGACTTCGACCCGTTCCCCAATAGAAAAGGTCTCATGGGCTCTTTACCAAGCTTTGATAAGAAGGGCCTTAATTGGTCATCGGTTTGGTTTTGATCACACATTGGGCCAGGCCCAACAAAAGAAGACAACAACAAAATTAGTTGCTAGGGATCGCTTGGTGTCTAAGATTGCGAAACGATCGGAATTGAGTTCAAGTCAATTCTATAAAGTATCTCTCCCTTATAAATGAGACATTGGAGCTAAGACATGTCCAGTGTGTCCATTATGAAGCTAAGTTCACATTCTCTCTCTTAGTGTAGATAATCGTTTCTTAAAAAAAAAAAAAAAACCAAAAACGCGTAATCCCCCTCGACCATAGGATTCGACCTTCAGGGTCAACTCGAAGAGTTCTATAAGGCAGGCATAGAAGCTTGAGGGATTGTTAAGGAAGGTGACAAGGCTCAACGAAGGGCGTCATTTGGGAGGTTACCACATCGACACAAGGGAATTTAAGGCCGCTAATCCAATGTAATTAAAAAAACACGACTACCACATATGATGTTGGTTGTTGTCCAATTTAATAAGTTCAATCTCAATATTTATAAGTTCACTAAGCACCGATAAAAAACATTAGCTCAATTTAATTGAAATAGTCAAGTTCGGGTTGAACCCCACACAACAACCTTCCTTGCTTGGGCCATGTTTGTGCGGCAATAGAAAAGCTCGGCATCTTCTTAGCACCTAACATGGAGGCTGGAGAGCACCACTGGGGAAGGTGCACCAAATCAACAAAGCTAAGGGTATCGATACCCTGTTGGATAGAAAGAAGTCCAAAAAAGCAAATTTAAAGGCCAATTATGCTGATTAAAAAGCCGCCCATGAACGAAAACCACAACTTTTTGAAATTGTCATTCGGGTGACTCAAATTTCATGTTTTTTAAATTTGGGAAAAATCATGTCATATGCCATCATTTAGCTTGTCTTACATGATTACAGAGAGACCACTAGAACACAAGTTGTGCTCAAAACTCATTGTTTTTTGGGTCTCATTTTAAACAACTGGATCGTAAGTGATGAGTGGTGCAATTTGATTAGCGTAGAACTCATTGATTTTGTATATATAAACGCACCTAAAAGGAGACAGAGCAAGAAAATTAGAGAAATTTTTCAGTGTGCAAAAATGGTTCGGTACATCAAGTGTAATAATGCAATTGGTTGTAAATTTGAAGAAAAAAAATTATATTTAAAAATTGAGGCTTCAAACAAAAATGCAATGAAGTTTTCTAATTTTTTTTTTTTTTGAACAAATGATATTATTTACACCAAGAGAGAGGGGGTAGACTTAGTCTTATAATGGGCTAGCAATAATGTGGTTCAAATTCGCCTTTGACGAGAATCAAACATAAAACCTCATATTTACAAGTAAAGATGAATATTACTAAACCTCTCTTCTTTATTGAGAATGCAATTTATGAGAATTTAAAAAAAAAAAAAAAAAAAACTAAATATATATTTGTTCGCCTCGCCTCTGAGCCAGCTTTGCAAAGGATTTGATTTTCAATTTTTGTAAGTGTGGGGATAGGCATATGATATGCTAGGTGGCTGGGCCATTGGCATATAATGTACACCTTTATTCTCCATAGACATGTCGGATGTCCTAAGAAAAAGAGATGCTCTTCATTTCGACGTTGACCCTAATTTACTATAAATCTTCAAACGTCCCCGATTTCTTTGAACTAACGTCCGCACAAAAGAAATACTTGATTTGAAGAACAAACCCTAATCAAATGGATTTGGTATGCCTTTGAATCCAAGGTGCCGTATGGATGTGTTTTTTCGAGTGACTTACATATTGATTTAGCATGAATTTGTACAAACACAGAGAGTAAAACCATACACAGCTACTATACAATCACAAGGATTATGCTATCGGTACAGATTTCTTGTAAAGACCACAAACGAAACAAGTATAAACCATATTAAAGCCATCGTTGAACCAAGTTAAGGATATGGGAATGTGGTCACTGCATAACTAAGGGCTCGTTTGGAAGCGTTTTTCAAATGACTAGAATCGCTTTTGGAAAAAATATTTTTGAGTTCCAAAAACACTTTAAGCACCAATTATGTGTTTCTTGTATGAAGTAAATACTTCAAATGATTTTTCTGGTTTCAATTATATTTTTAACAAAGATTAGGACTCAAAAACATTTCATCAAAAACGGTTTTAACCATTTTAAGAACACTTCAAACGAGGCTAGAACTAAAGAGATTAAAATAAAAACGAATAAGGTGAGGAAAAAAGTGACTTCGTGCATGCATGCCATTAGAACTATCCGATCAAGTATTAAGAGATGCCTTGTCCCTCTGCAAAGGAACTTGGAAAAGTTTCATGCACGATAAGGATAGTATATGGAGACAGAGAATCAATATTCCAAAGCACATTTATAATTAACAAATACTTCCCAACCTTTACCATATGCATGCATTGTCAAGAAACCAACCTTTTCCACAGCCCCAGCACCACACCACTACTGCATGCACTACACCAAGATTGATACCTGAAAAGCAGCACTGTACAATTTTAATAAAATGCCGCGACAAACCTTCCTTTTTGGGCGAGTGTGTGTGCCATGACCAACCATAATATATATATAGGCTTTTTATTCAAAATTGTATTTGAGTGAGATTGTGATAACTTTTTACTTTGATATTTAAGATTTAAAATCGATAGAACTGATCTCTAAATTTGTCCACCATCAATTATTTTGATTTTTCTGTGACAAATCTTCGTTAAATAAGGATAAAATGATAAAAATACTCTTAATATTTGTCAAATCATTTTGGCCCATTATTTATTAAATTGAGAGTAATTATGTTATTTTGGTCCTTATTTAACATAGATTTTTCAATGAATGACCAAAATGATTGACGGTGGACAAACTCAACGACCACTTCTATCGATTTCAAACCTGAGGGACCAAAGTGAGGAATTAAATCAATCTCAGAGACCATTTTAGCTAAAAAGCCATGTGTGTGTATATATATATATATATGTAGAAATGCTAAAGGGACTCTTTCAGAAATAGAACTCTCTATGAACTCTTTGTCACCTCACAGTTTAACGTCACTTCTTGTATCAACGTTATAAAATATTGTGTAAAAAAAATGAGGTGACAACGCTTCTACGAAGAGTCCTATTTTTTCGATCCTCTTAACATTACTTTTATGTTAAATAAGGGCTTTCCGTGTAGATCTAGATATTCAAATCTCAAGTATCGAAGGTCTGGAACTCTGTGTCTGAAAAGTCCATGTTAGATTATGTAGGGGTTTTCAAAATATTGGTTACAAGGTAGCTTGTAGTCCTGTGTTCACCAACACCAATTGATCGGTTGCTTTCAACAAATTACAAGCAAAAGACAACAACATCTTGTACATACCAACCAACCCATTGTCCCTAAATCAATGCGGTTTCTATATTGTATGTCATTACAATCTAGAAAGACATAGAAATATTGTCTTGTTTAAGTATCCCGCTTATGATGTGATCAAACGATGAGCTAAATACAATCACAATGTACATATAACATTTTTCCCCCAACAAATAAGGCTGGATTTTATCATTAAACAATTCTTTCCTTCTTGTTTGGTGTAGCTTAGCTTTTTCACCGTTTAAAAAATCAATTTTTTTCATAGCAAAAGCATTTCATGCCTGCGTTTTTCCAGAACAAAAGCATTCTATGGGTTTTCCAAGCCAAGTTTGGGTCTTAATAGAAGTGCTTTTCGAATACTTTGGCAGAAGTTGAAAGACAACTTTTTAACTAAAGGGAACCAAATAAATCCCATTTGACTTGGTTTTTAAACATATGAATCCTCTCCCATGAAACTTTCAAATTTTGGAAATGCATGTGATCGTTATATATTCCGATCAGAAAATGATCCTTCCACTTCCACAATACTGCATGGCTGGCGGCAATCTCCCTCTAGAATAGGGAGAGGAAACGCCCCATTATCAATCAATGAATAGCAAATGACAACCTTTTGGGGACCAATGCATCATATATTATTGTAGTTGGACCATCCTATTATCTCTATGCCTCACAAAATCGATCATTCTCATCTCACAAAATCGATCAACCACAACAACAAAACGTATCTCACTAAATGGGTCGGCTGTATAAATCTTAAATCGTTATTGCGTTCGGTTTCGCGCCAAGTCTTATGTTTTTCATATGAGTATAGAAAAAGTTGTAATAAAACATGCAATATGGAATGCCACTATCGCTACTTATTGTTTACAAGTAAAATGATGGCTCTTTCCATGGAATGGAGACTTTCAAGCAAATGGGAAAGCAATTTACGGTGTCCTAGAGTAGTTACTTGCCTTAACTTTCTCATACTAATGTCACATGATCGGTTTGGAAACCCCAAACTTTCCTATCAAGTTATGAGTAAATCATTATCATTTACGAATGAGTAAAACAATATCCTTAAAATTTGAACTTTTGAATTATGAACATCGGGTTAAAATCGTAAGGAGAATCCTAGCGATATTCTCATTTGGACATTCTCTGTTGTCTTTCTCATCTTATAATGCTCAATAATAATTTGAATCACCTATTTTCTAAGTCATTTATGACTTAGAAAATAGGTGGTTCAAATCATATTTACAAAAACTTTACTACACTTAAAATCATTCAATTATTTAAAAGTTATCTAATTAGACAGACAGATCATAATTTTCACTTAAACACTAAACTTTCGACAACTTCAATTAAAAAATTAAACTTTCAATTGACGATTTATGTGATTTTCTGCAAAGTGAATCTTTAAAATGTGAACAATAAATTGGACAGTTCTGTCAAGCAACGTTGCAAAATACTAAAAAAGCCCGAATGAGAAAGTTACTAATAGCCCGTATATCGTAAATGCGTTAAACAATTCAAATCAAGGGGAAACTAATAAGAAAATAACAAAGGGGAATAAAAATTATTTTAGCTAAGACAAGAACTAATGGACATTGGACTGAAGGCAAGGCAGCAGTGTGGTGTCAGAATTTCTGGCATGACAGGCGCAACCAACCGAAAGATTTTTCAATGTAATCGTCACATGAGATAGTACACTATATGTCTTTATATAAATAATAAGTTATGTGTGTTAAAAGGTTAATAACTTCAAAATTAAAAATTTTCATTACTTACATAAAAACACTTGATATACCATCCGTATTCTCATCACAACTAAAAATTTTTCAAACCATAGAGAGAAGACAATCTCACCAAACAATAAATAAGCAACCTATCCCACTTTCCCAAACGATCAAATCCCAGTCAATATGTTATTTGAATTTTGTTTTTTTTTTAATATTGTTGTTTAATGATATTTTATTTTACTTGTAAATGAAAGATTTTAAATTTGATTCTCTTTAATGATGAAGTTAAACTATATTAATATAGAAAAACCTATTGCTCATTATAAAATTTAGCTTACTATATGACTTATTAATGTAAATAGTGTCGTTAGTTTAAAAAGAAAATATGTTATTTGAATTTTGATTCGGACACAGTTCGATCCATTGAGCACGGGACACGTGGGGATTTAGGGGTTGTTTGTTAAGTTTGGACCAATCAGATGATGAACATGTATGGGTTTACTGTGTGGTTTGATGCATGTGATTCGTACGTTTTGAATTCGAACTGCGTACTTGTGCGGGAGTATCTCCGTGACAGAGTCTTAACCGATCAATCCTGCCGTAGCTCACCACATGTGGGAGACCACGTGGCGGACGTAAGGCTGCGAAACGTAGACCCCACTTATATAGTATTTTCCTTAAATTTGAACAATTATTTTACCTCTTTTTTTTTTCCTTGATTAACCTACTTTATAATATATATATATATATAATTTTATTTTTTTCAAATTTGAACAACTAATTTTTCTTTCAATTACAATATCATTTGTCGTATGCCACTAAGTACTTGATTTTGTGGTATTTCTCTTTACATTTAAATGAAAGGTCTAAGAAAATGGTGTATTCTATTGGGAAATTGAGAGATTTTAATTGATTTATAAATCTATGAATTTTTATGAAATTTAATTGATTTGTAGAGATTTCAGGGAGTGTATTCAATTGAGATTTTGAGAGATTTTAATTTTTTTAATGAATCTAGGGGTACTCAATTAGAATTTTAAGCGATTATCTGAAATTCAATGTGTATTCAATCAAAATTTTAAGATAGTTTATTAAAATCCTTAGAAATCTGTATGTATTCAATTATGATTTCAAAAAAGTTTATAACATTCCAGGTATATTCAATTAGAATTTGATTTTAAAGAATTTCAAAAAGTTAAGGAATTATAGGGAATTGAAGAGATTTTTTATTGTATTTTAAGCATCCACAAATCTCCTATCTTCCCATGAGATTTCGAGGGAATTGAATAAAAAATTTATATGGAATTTCTACAAATCAATCAAACTCCATAAAAATCTTTTTAATTCGCAATTGAATACACCCCTTGCATGTAAAATTTTGATTCAATTATCTCGAAATCTCATGAGTAGATAGGAGATACGTGGATATTTAAAATACACTACAAAATCTCTCAAATCCCCTCTAATTCCTCAGTTTTTGAAATTATTTAAAATCAAATTCTAATTGAATACACTTGAAATGTTATAAACTTCTTTAAAAACCTAATTGAATACACCCAGATTTTTAAGGATTTTAATAAACTATCTTAAAATCCTGATTGAATTTTAGAGAATCACTTAAAATCCTGATTGAATACCCCTAGATCATTAAGGATTTCTAAGGATTTTAATAAACTATCTTACAATCCTGATTAAATACATATTGAATGTCAGATGATCATTTAAAATCCTGATTCAATATCTCTAGATTCATTAAAAGAATTAAAATCCCTCAAAATCCTAATTGAATACATCTCCTATCACAAAAGAAGAATTTAAATGATATTATTATTAACTTATTATGAAACTAAGTTTAATTTTTTAAATATAAATAATATCGTTTATTAAAAATAAAAAATAAATAAAAATGACATTTGTGGTATGTGCTCGTAATTATGGAGTTATACTTGAGCACAGTTTACCGGTCACACTTCCCACGAGCTTTGAACTGAACTTAGTAGTGCTACCATGTAACTGCACCCACACTTGCTCCTTTACTGCCGCAATCAACACTCAACTAATCTAACGGCCCACACTCAGTCATTCTCTCTTCTATATTCCTCTGTTTCTGAACCCACTTTCACTCCTCACAGCATTTAGCACACTCCCTCTGAAGAAAGTTAGGCACACCCTCTGTGACTCGTTTCTTCTCACAGATGGTCACCACTTTCTCTTTGCTCTAGAGAGAGAAAGTCAGAGAGAGAGAGAGAGAGAGAGAACTTGCTTCTTTAAACAGAGAAGGAAACTACCATTTTCAATCCAAGCCAAGACATGGGTTTTGCAGTTCTTCTCTTCTCCTTCCTGATTTTCTTCACAAACCCGTTATGGGTTTGTGGAAACGCAGAGCTAAAAGCACTTTTGGACATGAAAGCGCTTTTGGACCCGCAAGGCTTGTACCTTTCTTCTTGGACAGTCAATGGCGACCCCTGCGACGGGTCCTTTGAGGGAATAGGGTGCAATAAGGCGGGTCAAGTCGCCAACATTTCGCTGCAGGGAAAGAGGCTCTCTGGGAAGCTCTCTCCCGCCATTGCACAGCTCAAGCATCTGACGGGGATTTACATGCATTACAACTCTCTTCAAGGAGAGATTCCAAGGGAGATTGCTAACTTGACGGAGCTGACTGACTTGTATTTGAATGTGAATAATCTCTCTGGAGTTATTCCTCCCGAGATCGGAAGCATGAGCAGCTTGCAAGGTTAGCTGAATTTTTTATGAAAGACTTTGGTTTTTATTATTTCGTTCAAGTTAATCTGAATGATTTAGGGCTAGTTTTGCACTGCTTATGTAAGAATCACTTTTAGCAGAAGTACTTTTATTATAAATATGTGGAAATTTTTAGAGAATTGTTATTGGCACTCCAAAAATCTCATTCTTCCCTCCAACCTTTCTATATTTGAAATTTGAAAAGAAAAATACACTTATAATGAGTGTAGAATAAGATTTTTGAAGTGTCAATAACATTTCCCAATTTTTATTGAAAATAAACACTAGGAATATCATTCATGAAAACCTCTTGGATTGGAAGTGCTTCCTGGAAAAGCACTTGGAAGTACTTCGTGAAGCTTGTCCAAAAAGCGCTTGTACAACCCAGTTTCTGTCAAACGTCATCGTAAGCACTTACTATATGTTGGCTGTTTTAAGTGCTTGCTGTTTCCCAAATGACTTTTTAGTAAAGTATCAAACTTGTTAAATTTCCTCATTTGTATTGTACCAATTAATGTTCTGCTTAACTGGGCTTTGCGTTTTGCTTTTCAGTTTTGCAACTTTGCTATAATCAGCTCACCGGAAGCATTCCCACGCAGCTGGGATCTCTGAAAAACGTGAGCGTTCTTGCTCTGCAATCTAATCAATTAACCGGCGCAATACCGGCTAGTTTGGGGGACCTAGAAATGTTGATGAGACTGGATTTGAGTGTCAATCATCTTTTCGGTTCTATTCCCACAAAACTTGCTGATGCGCCCGTGCTTGAAGTTCTAGACGTTCGGAATAATACCCTATCCGGCAATGTACCTCTTGGTAAGAACAGTCTAACATCTCAAATTCGATCTTTAGAATAAGAAAAATGTTGAAAATACTAAAACCCTTGATCAATTTCAGCCTTGAAGAGACTTAATGAAGGATTCTCTTATGAAAACAATCTGGGATTATGTGGAGCTGGATTCATGTCCTTAACCGCCTGCACTACTTCCGGTCATCTCAACACGAGTCGACCTGAGCCCTTTAGAGCCGGTGTGCCAACAAGAGACATCCCGGAGACTGCACATGTGCCTTTGCCCTGCAACCAAACTCGTTGCTCGAATTTGTCAAAATCCCATCAAGCCTCTGTTGCTGTAGTTGTTGGTCTCATTGTAGTAACTATTGCATTGTCAGGTGTGGGGTTTCTATTCTTTGCCCAACACCGGCGCAGGAAACAGAAGCTTGGTAACTCATTTGATACAGCTGATGGCCGTCTTAGTACTGACGAGGCCAAGGGCAATGGAGTTTACAGGAAGAATGGATCTCCTCTCATCAGCCTTGAGTATGCCAACGGCTGGGATCCTTTAGCTGATGGGAGGAATTTAAGCGCGTTTCCACAAGAAGTGTTCCAAAGCTTTAGATTCAATTTGGAAGAGGTGGAGACGGCTACTCAGTATTTCTCAGAGGTGAATTTATTGGGTAAGAGTAACTTCTCTGCAACATATAAAGGAATACTACGAGATGGGTCTGTTGTTTCTATTAAGAGCATTGGCAAATCATGCTGCAAGACGGAGGAATCTGAGTTCTTGAAGGGATTGAACATGTTAACCTCGTTGAGGCATGAAAATTTGGTGAGCTTGAGAGGGTTCTGTTGCTCAAAGGGCCGCGGAGAATGCTTCCTCATTTATGATTTCGTTCCTAATGGAAATTTGCTGCAGTATCTTGATGTCAAGGACGGCGACAGCCATATTCTTGAATGGACTACTAGGGTTTCTATTGTGAAGGGCATTGCTAAAGGTCAGTATATGTTGCGGTTTTTAGCTTATGCTACTAAAATTCCAAAAATGTTATCGTTACAGTCAGTTTCTGAATTATCTATACTGAGTTTTGTTCTTTTAATCAGGTCTGTCTTATTTACATGGATACAAGCCAAACAAACCTGCCCTTGTTCACCAAAACATCTCAGCTGAAAAGGTGCAGATCGACCAGCGATACAGCCCCTTGCTCTCAGATCCTGGCCTGCACAAACTTCTCACCAATGATGTTGTTTTCTCTGCGCTCAAGGCCAGTGCTGCCATGGGATACCTAGCTCCCGAGTACACCACCACAGGACGGTTCACAGAGAAAAGTGACGTCTATGCATTTGGGGTGCTTGTTCTCCAAATTCTATCAGGGAAGCGGAAAGTCACCAGCTCAATGCGCCTTGGTGCTGAGTCGGGCAGATTCCAAGATTTCATTGACCAAAACCTCAATGGCATGTTCTTTGAGTACGAAGCGTCCAAGCTTGCAAAGACTGCTCTGCTCTGCACCCACGAGTCTCCAATTGAGAGACCCTCCATGGAAGAAGTTGTTCAGGAGTTGAGTAATTGTAGCAGTTGTGTCTGATTCCTGGGTGCTGTCTTTTTTGTTCAACCATTGCCTCAGTAGTATTCAGACTGGTAATGGTTAGCTAAAAACTAACTGCTAACTTAGGATGTAATTCTAAGATTTTTATGTTGTAATATTCTGTGACTTTTTCTTGAGGACCAAGCTTTGTTGTGAAGTTGAACCATTGTTTAATGCAGCATTCTATTAGCCTTTAGTATTTTTTATATTTTGACAAAGCAAAGTTCTAATCTAATCTAATTTACCAGAAGGGAATTTGAACTTGGTTGTACCGGGGGATCGGCACACTATCCTTACCAACTAGCTGAACTGGCATTTGTTGAGATTGGATATTACGAGGGATTTACTCCTTTTATTTTTTGCACCTATTAGAGGTGGGTGTGCAAGTTTAGGGGGGAGATTGGCTACTATCACATTCAAGTTAGAACATACCCACAAACTCAAGCTGGAAAGACTTACGTGTGACACCTAACTGTTAGCTGCTATCAATATGGATTTACGCAGAAATTTACAAATCACACACTAACGAGAATTGCTGGCAGCACGGAGTGAACATGGATTGAGAGTTAACCGCAAGCACGCCCTTTCCAACATAATCAACCCTTATTGACAGGGATTTACTTATTTAATCACATAGTTTGATTGCATATTTGTTTTTTGATTACTTTCATCGGCGGTGATCTATTGGCCTGCAAATCAGGAGATCAGTTTGAAGGATCTGTCTGTCTCCAAATCATTGAGAAAGTAAGGATTGTTGTGAATTTGGTGTTGCAAATAATTCAGAGGCAATCTTCCTTCAAATGAAATGTAAACCCACTTTAACATGTCAACAAAGAGGGGCTAAATTATAAGTTTCTTGCACATGAACTATCATATAGGGACATTATTATGTCAGTAAATTTAATTAAATTAATTTGTCTGGCTAAAGGTGTGGCAGATTATCTAGGTAACTATGATTAGGCTTTTATTACTATTTAATTACCAAATTGTTCATACTTTAAACTTTGGATTCTCACCCTAGACACCCTAGTGTCCATAGAACTATATGGGCTTCAGACCCAAGGTAGCTGTAGTTTTTGGGCTTGAAGAAGCTGCATAACCCATAAATAATCCCACAGTTCAGCTTCCAAAGTGCGCTTTTTTCACACTTTCGAGAAGTAACATTTTTTAAGCAGAAAAAGGTTCCATGCCAACCCAAGGAAAGGCAAAATAACCCAAAACATATTGGAGAAATTGAGAAACACAAAAGCCAGCCCAATAAGCAAACAAACAAAACAAACAAACGAAAATTACACTCTAATCCCTATCCCTCCAAACGCAGAGAACAAGACCGAGTGGTCAATTTGATCAAGGCATAGGAGCACAAAAATTACTGTTGAATTCCACATCGGTCGTAGTAAAAGATAAGTAATAGTTTAAATATCTTAACCCCATTCTAACTAACACTGAGACCTTTTGTGATAAAACCCCACACCTGACGGATTGTGCAAGTGGTAATTACCAAGTTATGGACAATATCGGTGTTGTTGGAAGTGGGCCGTATGACCCGTCTCTCTGATAATTTTACATGGTATCAAAGCTAGGAAGCGAGCCCATAATGTACTGCCACGTGATGGGTGGGTCCCCTTGGCCCCGCGTGTAGGGTGAGTCCCCTTAGCTCCATGTGGTTGCTGATGTGTGGATCTCCCATATGTAACCCCTAATTGGGTCCCACGTGAGGGGGCATGTTGAATCTCGCATCGGTCGTAGTAAAAGATAAGTAATAGTTTAAATATCCTAACCCCATTCTAACTAACATTGAGACATTTTATGATAAAACCCCACACCTGACAGATTGTGCATGTGGTAATTACCAAGTTGGGAACAATATCAGTGTTGTTGGAAGTGGGCCATACGGCCCGTCTCTTTGATAATTCTACAATTACAAACCCGCAAACGAAAGCAAACCACAACCAGATTTTGTCACCGAAACACCGAACCTTGTAGTGTGAGCATGTAATTAATTACATGATTGGTTGTAAGGAAGATAATTTAAATGGGTGAGAGATGCATCATCACATTCTATATTAAGGTCAAATTAAGCACTCTTTAAATGCTCATGTTAGTAAGGACGACCCCACTGCAACGAGAGTAACAACCTATGTTGAGGTCAAATTAGGCACGCCCTAAGTCTTCTAAGGAAAACCCCGCCCCAACGAGAGTAACAACCTTGAAAGACAAAAGTTATGAAGGAAGCCAATGAATTTGAATTAACCACCTTTCTAGTAGTAAATTTCCCTATATTACATATAAAAATAATAAATTTGAAGAAGCTTGTTATGATAAGTAAATTATGACGACAGAAATAGAGTTAGAGAATTTGTGTTGGCTAGAAGTGGATGCAAATATTATCACAAGGCTGGAGGCTAGCCCTTGCAACCTGTTTTTGTCCTCAGAAATCCAACAGAAAGATTCAGATCCGATCAATATGTTTCCCTAGCAAACTCCAGGGATAACTAATTAAGGAACTAGGCCAACCAGGTACACAATTTTAATCTATCTTGTGCATTATAACATGTACTATTATTAATTTGTCTAGTTTTTCTTATGTAAGTGAACATATTTGTCATATATATGACCGTTTCAAACTTCTTTTGAAAGAACTAAACGTATTTTAGTAGGGCCGGCCTTGAGGCAGGGCGAACGTGGCGATCGTTGAGGGGCACCAAAAATTAGTTAACAAATCTATGTACATGGCAACAGTGATGGGAAAAGAGCGAACCAGGAGGGTAGCCTGAGAAAAAAGAAGAAGAGAAACTGCTTTTTAATTCTTGACCAAACGGTTTCGTCACATCTAGGCAATTAAGACGTAGGCTGTTTGTCGAGCTAAAACTGCTTTCAAAAGAGCTAAAAATATCATTCTTACATATTATCTTCAAATAATTCAAAATATCAATGATAAAGATGGAGATTGTTTGGAGAATCGAACCACTTGTCACTTGTCAGGAATTTTTTCTTTCAACTCTTCGCGTGATTGGATTCCAAGAAAACCACAAGATAATAAGGAAACCGTGCGGCTAAGATTCGTAAGAAGGTGATGGGAAAAATGGATATACATCGAGGGGAGTTGGGACAAAATCTGCATGGGCCAACTGATATTTTCAAGCTATTAATTCACAATGTTTAGAGAATGTGTTTTGAAGATTTACAACTTTAAATTTAATTAATCATCTATTAATAATCATAATATATGTAACTATTACATGTAACATCACTTGATATATACATTTCAGATATTACATATATATAAGAATCTCCAAAACTCCCAAAAATAACTAACAATGTCTAATATTCTAATATTGCTTCATTTGTTGTTTGAGAGAAGCAATTAATAGAAGGAAAACTTAATCTTCTCTTAATTAATTAATTAACCCTAAGCTGCAATCCCTTTCCCATGTGGAAACGATGATCTAACCCTAAACACATGCTCTTCACCTGTGCATTTATCAATCTTCACAACCCAATGGTTCTTATTTCCAATCATTTTTGCATTATTACTTTCTGCTGCAATTCTTGTCACCAGCAACCCTCCTCCGATGGGCAACAACTGAGTCCTTGATCCGCCGGACCTCCACGACCCTTTTCCGAAAGCGTTATGCCCCACAACAATAGCTCCGTTTTGCTTCCTCCCCATCTGCACCGCTCTAAGAACTGCCTCGTGGTTCTTGAGGTTGCAATCGATGAGCACGAAATCCGCCTCCTTGTAGTAATTTAAAAGAAGATTTTGAGCTTCTCCAATAACAAACTCAACGTGACAAACGTTGACGCCGAGGATTTTCTCAGACAAGTGTAATTCTTCGTTACCGCGAAGAATGCATACAACTCTGCTGCCAGTTTGTTGAGCAGCCACAGCAAGGGCTAGGGTATTGGAGTCGGCAGCTCCAGCGCACGCAACAACCATTAGCTGCGCATTGTTGCCTGCTGCTAGGGCTGAAATGAACTCGATCACATCTGGCTCGTTTCCCTTCTGGCCCTGAATTAAAACAAAACAAAAAACCAGCTAGTTAGAAACGACCAAATTAAACAGAAAAATCAAGCATGAATTAAACAAAACCGTTAAGTGATTGGAGAAAAAAAATTATGAAAGGATACCCACCATTTTTAGGGCTTTGAGGTAGGCTTTTGTGGCATTCTCAGCAGACCAGCAAGCCATGTTTGTTCTTTGAAAATGTAATTGTGAATAAATCTCTAGCTTTCTTTTTCTCTCAAATCTCAACGTTTAGCTTCAAGTTTGCTTTGGATAGAACATGGAAGGACTGGCATATATAGGGAACAGCGTGGAAGGACTGACATATATAGGGGGCACTGCCCGGAATGCTTTCTTATTACGGACAGTGGCAATCCAACTGGCCATGTTAGAAGATGTTTAAATCAAAATTTAACAAGTACCAACTAGGATAGTAGGATTATATATAAAATTGTTGTCCTTTTAGTACTAGTTTGTCTGGAAAAACTAGGGCTAAACCATGTTAGTGTACGTGCATTAGTTATTTAGTGTTACACACTTTTTTTCCGATAAAATGTAAATTAGTTACTTTCAAGCATAAGTGCTTATAAATTCACTGTAAGGTATGACCCTCGCCTTTTAGTATAATTTGAAAAAAGTTACGAAATGTAGGAAATAAACTATCAAATTTTCCGCTTGCTTAATAAACTGAAAGAGAAAAGGGAAACTATTAACAAGATATGAATAGGATCTTAGGAATCGGATACTTAATCTTCCCGGTTGAAATATATAGAGCTTGCTTAGTTAATTATTAAATAATTAGATGAGTTTCCAGGAGGCAACTCATTAACGTTTAATTAAACATCTTAATACTTTTAGAGGAAGTATCTTAATATTTGATACCAAATATAAAATTAAACTTGCACGATGCCAATTATTTGTCTCCAAATAATCACTGATTAGCTGTGATGCCTTATATCTTAGAGACAACATAAGTTGAATATTACATATAATATATAGGAGGAGGAGAGCCCCATGTTATCCGAGGTAGAAAACCAACAAGTTTGGCAGTCCTCAATTTGCAAATTAATCTTGAGTTTAATTTAACATTTTTTAGCTATCAACTTGTACACTACGCATAATTGGGATTATTTTCGGATCTTTGTATTTGGAACCGATGAATTCGGAGATCCAGTCCACTCATTTTGATTATGCAATCCTTGTTATAGTTCATTCCATTAGCCCACCTCACACAAACTAATAGTCTAGTTGGTCTCCGAATTCTTAAGCTCCAAACATATATACAAATCCAAAGAGGATCTAGACTCCACTACATAGACACATGCAGTCTTGTTGTGTACGGGGTGTACATACGTACGAGCTACATATATTATTGACCAAAGGTTTTCCAGTTTAACTTAATTTATTAATTTATGCATTTTTTAATCGTTTTGCTATGGTATTAGAGGTGCTTTGAAAATGAATTTTCTAAACTTAATATTATTAGCACATATAAACAAATATGTGGTTAATTAATCATAAATATATAACGCAAGAGGCCTCGTCCTTGCCTCCAGAAATGACAACACAGATCTGGATCCGATCAAGTTGTTTCCCAAACAAGCACATTCATAACAGAGCAACGCAACACATAAATTTTCATGTCTCGTGGTCCATCTCTTGCAGTGTAAGTCTGTAAGATGCTCCATCCTCTGTCCAGTTCTGGTAGAGTGATCAGACGACAGAGACGATGCATGAACGAATACGTATGTGTGGTCGAACCAATTTGACCTAATTTTTTAATTGTTGTTGTCGTTTTTATCATTGGCTTTTAGGAAAATGAAACTTATAGGTGTATCGGGAACACTTGTTGCACAGTGTATTATTTTGTTTTATATACGTTTTATAATATGAATGAATGATATAGTTAATATGTTTCACTCTTACAGTATATTAATTCAAAACAAATATACACATCATTTGAGTAAAATAATAACACAATAGAATGGAATTTCAGTTATAACGTATAATTTATGGCTAGAAGCTCGTGTAGGACATAATATGGAGCATGTAATGAGAAACTGGGAGTGTTGATCAGACAGTGATGGGAAATGAGTACGATTCCCTCCCTTCTAAATTTCCTCCCCTTTCTTATCTTCCTCTCTCATTTTTTTATGTCTCTCTTTGTGTAAAAAAGTCGTGGGAAATGAGTATGATTCCCTCCCCTTTCTTATCTTCATCTCTCATTTTTTTATGTGTCTCTCTTTGTGTAAAAAAATCAACACAAGATATTGACGTAGTATAATCGTGACCATTAAAATAAAATGAGAGAAAAGAAAATTAGGACAAATTGAAAATGACAGAATCCCACTCCAACAAGCAACGGGGAAGCATGGTGGAAACAAGGTGTGGGTCGAAGGTTTTTTGGTTGGCTTTGTGCAATCTTGGAAGGGGACATTAAATGTGTGGTACCTTCAAAATTTTACCATGTCTACTTCATTGTCTTTGACTCTTTGCTTCTCAATCTTAAAAGTTCGAAAAATGAGAAAGAAAAAAGATTACAAGAACACTTTACGCGTATAATGTTCTTGTAAATACATGTATTCCAACACGTCTAGGGACTGTGGAGTATGAAGGGATCTTCTATATACGCATATTTGCAATGTTTATCTCTTGTAAGTTCATGTACAAAGTATGCATGCATACGCATTTCGAGTCCGTGTGGTTTTCTATTTGGAGAGACTGATCGATTCACGACACACGAGAACAAGTATCGGTTTTGAATTTAAAAATTTGTGGAACCATAATTATGATATCATGGTAGACAACTACTAAACTCTAAAAGTTTAAAATTATTAAGAAACGAACCAACAATGTATATCAAACTAACATATATAATATGTAACGTGTGATTTATACATTATATGCTCAGTGGCGCCGGCCTCCCCCTCACCGGCGCCCACGTCAGAATCGTTCTCTTCCACCTTAAATCTCAGTACCCGCAACTTCATTTTTTTTTCTCTCTTCTCTGCCTCCATTTTGACGCCTAAGGTCTGAATTTTTTTTTTTTTTGGGGTTAAATATCATATGCACAGCGGGTGGAGGTGAGAGGGTGGCTTGGTCGAATGCACCGTGGAGGTGCATGGTGATTTGAAACCCTTAAATAAATCATTGATTTTAATCGGTGACCCAGTAGTTAAAGACGAATTCCAAGCCTGTATTCCACACAACAGTCTTGGAATCAACTCCTAGCACTGATGGATTGCACGATAGTGGACAAGCCACAATTGAAATGACTTTGTAAGTATTTCCGGCCCCTAAAAAGATGAACTTTCGTAACGAAGCCACCAACTGATCTGCTTTAAAGAAAAGAAAAAAAAATTAAATCATTGATTTGTTTCCAAGAACTTCTTGTTAGATGATTGAAGCCCACTAGAACTTCTTGTTAGATGATTGAAGCCCAAAATCCATTTACATGGGTTTAACTCTAAGTTCAGCCCAATATACTATTCTCTACGGATAAATACTCTCTTATCCAAAAAGCCCAATCGTACAGAAGTCGGTCTCTCTTCCCTAACCGTATAAATAGTCCTCGGCGGTCGTCGTCCGTCGTCAAACCCAAGAACCTGCACAGTCCAGTCCAATCCATTCCAGATGGGCAATTCGTGCTGCTTCTTCTGTAGCTGCATAGACCAAGCGAGCATAGGCATCTTGGAGAGGTGGGGCCGTTTCGAGAGGCTCGCCGAACCCGGTTTCCACCTCCTGAACCCGTTGGTCGGTCAATGGGTCGCCGGCATCCTCTCCACCAGGATCGCCTCTCTCGACGTCCGCATCGAGACCAAAACCAAGGTAATTCTTATCATCTCTGTGAAATTCATACAGCACAAGCAAGAATTTTGAGTAAATTGTAAATTTTTTGTTGGTGTTTCGATTGAAATTTTGTGCAATTTTGGGCAGGATAATGTGTTTGTGCAATTGGTCTGCTCAATTCAATACAGGGTGGTGAAAGAGAATGCTGATGATGCGTTTTATGAGCTGCAAAACCCCAAAGAGCAGATTCAAGCTTATGTCTTTGATGGTATTTTCCTATATTGGCTAATTGGGTTTTTAATTTTTACGCGAATAATTGAATTGAATTGTGTAGTGGTTCGAGCTCTGGTTCCGAGAATGACGCTGGACGAGCTCTTTGAGCAGAAGGGTGAGGTTGCTAAAGCCGTGTTGGAGGAGCTTGAGAAGGTAACATATGAAATGATTTGTTGAAGTGTTTACTGTATTCGTGATCGTTTTGACGGTAGGATGCATGATTGTTACTATTTTATCGTTGCAATGCTTTGAATTGAATGAGTTTGAGTTCAATTGGATTGTTGTGATTGCTTCTCAGCTGTTTGTTTTGAGCGAAATTTTGTTGTTTATTGTTATGTTTCCTTCTATCTGAAACTTGTATAACAAGAAATGTTTTGTTTTACATGATTTCTTACTTTGTATGCTGAAATTGCTGATCAGGTTATGAGAGGATATGGATACAGCATAGAGCACATACTGATGGTTGACATTATACCTGATGCCTCTGTTCGCAAGGCAATGAATGAGATCAATGCAGGTACAATTTTCTCTGATTCGTTCCCTGATTTTACACATGCAATTGTTTGTGCTTGTAGTTGCGGTAGGAAAACACATGTTTTGGGAGTTAGTACATTGTTGGAACATGAGTCTCGGTTAGCCCCAGGTTTTGAGAACAAACATTTTGGAATGGTTATGTGCTATGGTTTACTCAGTTGCGTCTCTTCTGATTTTTGTACAGAAGTGTATGATACTAGCGACATTCTGACAAGATATTCTTATGACGTATCTGGCCTCATAATGTTTAGATTCTGCTGTTATGTTAAGCTGTAAATTAATTTGAGTTTGCTTCGTGAAAGTACTTTATATGTTAGAGCGAACAAACGTTGCTTTTCTTAACATTTGGAACATTTTCTCCTAGATTCCTAGACTCGAGGTCATCTTAGAAGCTGAACTTATTTATCATATATTCCTGGTTATCTCGAAATGTTGAATTTCGCACACTGATCAGTAGTTTGCAGTCTTTATATATGTTTATGGCTTGTAAATTTACTAAATAATGGAGCATCTGCACTGCAGCTCAAAGGCTCCAGCTAGCCAATGTATACAAAGGAGAAGCAGAGAAGGTGCTTCAGGTGAAAAGGGCAGAAGCTGAAGCCGAGGCCAAGTACCTTGGCGGAGTTGGTGTTGCCAGGCAGAGGCAGGCAATCACCGATGGATTGAGAGAGAACATCTTGAATTTCTCAGGCAAGGTGGAAGGCACCTCGTCAAAGGAGGTGATGGATCTGATCATGATCACTCAGTACTTTGACACAATCAAAGACCTCGGGAACTCGTCGAAAAACACTACAGTTTTTATACCCCACGGTCCGGGACACGTTAGGGACATCGGTGATCAAATACGCAACGGACTAATGGAGGCATCCAGTGCTCAGCTCAACGCCGAGTAAATACGCTCGTTTGGATAATTTCTTGGTCACAATACCCTTTTTTTTATCGAATTTGAGATGACACGAACAGGTTAGGGTTGTTACATAAGATATAGTTTATGCAATCCGATTCGTTTAATTTTGTTTGCATTTCTTTTGGAATGAAGAACATGGTATATGCTTGCACCATGTCGACTCTGTGTGTATATAAAGAAATAGTAATACAGCCCAATATATATAGGTCTGAATAAAGCTATTATTTTGAATGAATGTTATTAGGGATTGTTATTTGTTAAGTCCGGATCCTCTTTGTGAGGATTCGGGGATTCGTGAATTGTGTTCATTTATTATACATTCAGCGATTAGAAATTATTTTAAATATTTTTATTTAAAAATAAACATAAAAAATACGTGATAGAAACTTAACAGTATAATGTACGATGAACGGACATGAGTTACGGATTCCTAAGATATTCACCAAAAACATCCGGAGAGGATCCTAATGGTTATTTGTTCTTAATTATTGATTTCGACCACGTTTCGGTTTCTGTCATGAGTTAACAAAGTGGGCTTTGTCATGGGCCCACGGGAACAATGGTCCATTGTAGTCTGGACTAGCTCATTTGATTCGGATGGGTCTCAAGTCGCACCCGAAGGCCCAAATCCAATATTTATCATGAATTGTTTTTATGGAGATGTAGGGTAAATTATTTGGAGTGATTCTCAAATGTCACGTTACGGCGTTATGAATCTACGTTTTATTATATGTTGCACAAAAATATTGATATATTATGAGCAATATTGTATTAAAAATACATGTGATAACATGAACTGATTGGTAGCATCACTCAACAGTGTGACAAATTCATTGAAACTCCCGCAAAGGTTTTTTTTATTTTTTTTATTTATTATTTTTTTAATTGAAACTATTACAAAAATTTAAAGAACAAGGTAATTTTGAACCTGAGAAACACGGGTAAAAACTTACCGTATCTAATAAGATATTTGATCACATGCAGGAGCACAGATACTATGCTTGGCAATTGGTAATTGGTATGGAATGTAATGATATATAGCACAAAATTCAAAGATGGAATTGTGTAGAACAAATGGGTGGCATACTAGCATTAGAAATACGACGGCCCTATTCTATCTTGTAGACCTTACTCGACCTAAAACATTATATTTTGGCTCCACACAAATGTTGTGTCGTAGGGCAGGCCATAAGCAAAGAAAAAGTTAACCTAAAGTTTAATACTTAATCAACCTACTAATTATAAAAAGCGTTACCGTTAAACGTGGACCAATTAGTAAAAAACATAAAGTAAAATAATACGTTTTAGGTGGCCAACTTTGCATCGTACAAAAATGTAATCATAAAAATGAAGGGAATATTTAGGGGAGGATTTTTGGTAATGATATTGTATGATGACCATTAGGCTGAGATTAGATAATTGGAGATTTTGATTTGATGGGAGTGCACTTAATTTGTTTTCTTCGTTTCTGGTATTTACTTAATGACAATAAATTATAATGACACAGGTGAGTCTGGTAGGATGGATTTTTCTAACTTTTAAGGCTCAACGTGTCGAGCAATTATACAACATGTTTGAAATGCGGTCACGTGACGTTATTATTTTTCTCAAGTTATAATATGTAAATTTAATTAATACTTAAAATGAGAGATATCAACTATGTCCAAATTTATTATAACATGAAAAATAATACAACCTGTAACTCGTGCTCTCGATAATCATAACATTTTCTCAAAAGAAGGGACAGTCTTAGTTATCTTACCCTTATATTTAGGCCACTTCTTTTTAATTTATGTCATTTGATTATCTTCAATTTATTCGATCCGATGATCAAATAACATTTTTTTTATTTGATGTTGTTAAATTCAAATTTGTGGTTAGATTTTGGGTTTTCAAACAAGAATAACAAAAAAGTTTTCACTTAAAAGAAATAATCTCTTTCCAATTTAGCCACTTGGTAGGAGAAACCTTCCTGGAGGGATGCCTCTTGTAACAAAGTCAAACGAAAAAGGGACAAAAGTGCACAAATTAGGATACAATGGGAAAGAAATAGCAAGAGCCTAGTAAGACTACTAGTGAGTCCTTATGCACATCCAATCATTTTCAAAATGCTAGGCTCCATGTGTGCTAGTGGTTGTGAGCCGTTAATGTATGTGAGTTCTGATATGTATGCGTCAACAATTCAAGTCACATGCATGTTTGCTATACATCAATAACTCCCAATCACTTGTAGGTACCATTTCGCTACTCTAATAAAGTGGATAGGTTCATAGTCATTAAAATCAAAACTCAAGGACCACAACTTTTGGGAATCTTTTTATTCACCACCCTTAAATGATGGTAATGTTCACCACCCTATTTATCACTGTTGAATGAGTTAAATTTTCGAAATTTGTATAGATTTCAAAATTTAAACTCATCAAATGATTAAAAATAGGATGATACCACCACTCGAGGATGGCGAACAAAAACGCCTCCACAACTTTTAGGTGTGGGGTTAGTGGTTACAGATACAAAAACTTTGCGAAAAATATTGATTAGAGTACTATCTCTGTCATAATGACACATCATACATATGGTTGAAGTTCATGTGGAATGAAATCATAGAAAGACAAACCGTAGAATACCAAAAAACACAAAGGCAGGTGGTACATATATATTATTCATTTCCCTACCCCACCATCAAATACCCAATTTAACCTTTACTTTTAGCCTTGGCACAAATTGAAAGGTTGTTCATTTGTGACCGAAAAGTTACGAGTTCGAATCGTGAAAATAGCCTCTTTGTAAAGCAAAAACAAAACTGCATAAGATAAATGTCTCCCCTCACGACCCTCACAAAACAGGAAGCCTTGTTGACTTGAGATCGCTTTTTATTTTTTATTTTTACCAACCATGTGCAAAAACTTGAAGATTAGTTGGATTGAAAAATGATGTATATACTTCTGCATAAATCCATATCTAATCATTACCCATACATTATCATGACACTTTCCTGTGTCAACTTGCTCAATTATTGGCGGAATACAAAGAAAAAATGTTTCCATTTTACCTCATAAAACTAAAGTCACCAAAACATACAAAGGAGGGCCACAAACAAGAAATACATACCAAAATTAATTTTATATCATGTCAATTCATGTGCTTAGATATGCAATTTTTCTCGAGTACTTACATTCATTCACTGTCAACACATTTGATTGTTGAATTCGGTCTACCTGCTCAAACTCAGTGGCTGAGGAACAGGTAAATACATATCGACACTGAACATTTGTAGGTACTCAAGAAAAATGACGGACATAAGGCTTCAAAATTCAAAAACAATCAAGAAGAAAAAAAAGAGGGAGATGAGAGATGATAAAAAGGAAGAAAGCTAATTATGGAGGAGCATTGAAAGTGTGAAGATTCTTGTAGAAAAGAGTGTTGTCCTATACTAATCATCATATCTACTTTCTCTTTAACAACAACATGAGTGGAGAGTGAACAATGAATCCATCCTCCTATACCATACAATTCTAAATAAAGGCTTAGGCTTTCCCTTTCCCTTCTAGTTGGTGAGTAGTCAGTATTTTGCCTCCCCCTGCCGACAGGACCCCCTATGCCGTCACCAAATTCAGTAACAAATGAAATCAAAGGTAGAAAGAAAAAGTAACAAATTCTTACTCCACCACTAACTACACTTAACTCAAAAGTGAAAACTTTGAACTTTGGCAGAGCTGTTTGACTAGGGAACTCTCACACCGGGTGGGAACAAAATATAAGAGGTTTCATGTTTTTGTGAGAGGTGACTTGCGAATAACATAGTGGGGGAGCTCTACCCGAATTTTTTTTCTTCATCCACAAACCCACTTGGTATTTTTTTTTCAGTCTACTGCTCAGTCAAGTTACCATATTGGGTTTCTATGGCAAGAGGGGGTTATGATTGGTATGGTTTATTGAAAACTCAACTGAGTATGATTTGAAGGTGCACCAGAAAGTGTAATAATTCTCCAAAATTTGGAAGTGCTGTTATAAGATACTAAAACTATGGCCAACTCAACTAGTGACTTCATATGCCACTTTGTCCTTTTTTTTTTTTTCCTTTTTTTTTTTTTTTGGGTCCCATTTTTCATACTGTATCGTTCTTGCACATTACTCAGGGAAAAAAAAAAAGAGAATTAAATTTGAATGTATCACCTGCTACGGCCACGAACTGAGTTTCCTGAATCCGAATTTTCAGAATTCTGCAAACAAATATATTATGTGCATATATACAGTGAATACCACATACGCATTCTCCCATCTTAGAGCAATTGCCACAAGGCTAAGGTCTTTCTCGCCGGTTGAACCACTAATGAAATCCGTTTACACGTGATGCACATAACCCGTTTCATTTCTCAGCCTGCACAAAGAAAGGTGTGGCACTTGGTTAAGAGCTTCAGACACTCATGAAATTTTCAAAAAGTTGGGATTTTAGGTGGAGCCAATGTTGAAAGGGGCTTGGAGATTAAGCATGTGAATCACAAGTAAAGGAATCACCAACCTACTTATGCTCAATATTACTAAGCCAAATTACATGCAGATTCAGTTCAAGTTCGTTGCAATATCCCTTTCAGTCATATTATGCACATCCCCTCCTTGCTTCCATTTTGCTCAAGACTTTTTAGCAATCATGGAAGGCCTATCTGATAACTGTGCGGACTGCAAATTTTCATCCTCCAAAAACAAAGTTCGTAAGGGCCCAGTTGGAGACTAAAATGTCACAAGACAGGGAATGTTTAAAGCACAAGTTACCAAAGATGATTGGAAATAATCTTAAGCTAAAATCTAAAACAATAAACGCACAAATAGAGAGAGAGAGTAAAGATAGAGAGACAGACATACAACAGGGAGAGATAGAGAGAGAGAGAGGAATGATGGAAAATAAGGCCCCTTATACCTTCCTTTTCGTTGACCATGACAACTAAAGCACTGAAATGGACTTCCACTTCCCGTGGTAGGCTCTTCAATTTCAGAAACTGAAATACCAGCAGATATGCCTGGTTCAATCAGTGAGAAGTGTGTCTTTGGCTACAAAGATTCGCTCTTGTGTTCTTACAAGGTTTGACCCGTGTGATGACTCAAGCCTGGTTTTGCCATCCACCCAACCCATTCAGGAAAACCCTATCCTGCAGCAGAAAGGAAGTGTCAAACATTTCAAACAAATGCCATTCGTGTCCTTTGGTGATTTCATTTCTCAAGCAAATACAAGAAGTTCTACGCTTAAATTAGAACACACCATTACTCGTTCCAAACATTAAGCTTTGACAGATATTTCCATCATAGGCCCAAATAGGTGTTCCTAATTTGGTATAAACTATAATTTCCCAAAAAATAAAAAAGAAAAAGGAGTCCTTCGTAGGATAGTTATACATTTCAGGTTATATGGAAAACACGTAGAGAATAAGTTAAATGGTTAAAAGACTAAAAACATAAACATATTGGTATTGCCACTTTCTAAGAGTCCTACCCAAGAAATTAAATCATGACAAGATACTGAGGCCATTCAGTGCTAATTTGTACAGGTTGTACAACATACTCAATCTTGGTCATGAGCATCAATTCCATGTATGAAGTGTATGCGCACATGTCTATTCGAGATCTTAGGGCACCAGAAACGGAATTGCTGCGTATCTACTTGTCTAAACAATATGTTGTTCAGCATGGCACTTCATTTTGTGTTCAAGCACACTTAGCATAGAAGCCAATATTAATTGAGAGTGTGACTGCATATCCAACAGATATACAATGCCCTATACATATCTTGTCCAATAAGAAGTGGAACAGTGTCTTCCTATTTGCTTATAAGTACAGAAAACTAGCAGTGGTCCGCATGTAGTGTCCTGGCGGGCACTTCAACCAGAGCGGTTACACTTTGGGGAATGAAAAATAGCGTAAACAAAAATTATAAGTTGAACAATAGGGGAAGAGAAAAGGCTAGTTGTAATGAGCCATCAAGTGGCCAATTGGTTTGGTATTCATCTTTCAATGATTCAGAACGTCATTCCTCACGGTCACTCTAATCCACATTACTACTGCAACATATAGGCATCACTTCAACAATAGAGCTCCTATTTTGATGTTTTACTATACTTCTTTCCTCTTCTGAGACAATCTAACATTTTTATATGTCCATTCACTGTCCAATTTGTTTTCATGTCATTATGTTGGACATCTTGCATACTTATTTGAACACTAATACCACTATAAGCATCATTAATTCAAAAAATAGTCCAGAAGAATAAAAAACCAAAATTTTCACACCAGTCATACATGACCATCCAATTCTTTATATTTTACGTCATGAGCTAAACTAGATGCAGTAAAATGGACGATGTTACATAGGAGGACTTATCCAAATAAAATATCTCATACTCAAGAAGAAAACAACAATCAATAACTGATATCAACAATGGAAATATGATGAAGCACATTTTTTTTCAAGACAATGAAGAGAAACTGGATTTTGCAGGACACCATATCAAACATAAAGAAACATATATCTCAAACTACTCTTGAAAAATGTTACAATTTTATATTCAATCCCCGGACCACTTTTATGATTATAAAGATCAAAGGGCTTCTTGTTTACAAAGTACAAACCGAAGAAACCCACAATCACGTTTTGGCAAGAGATTGACTATTTCATTAGAATCATGAAGATATGCCAGTTTCAGTAATACAATGTTCAAAATTCCTTCACATTAACCTTCCCTTCGAGCAATAACACTGAAATCTTTTACCTAGATGTGAAGTATATAGAAGAAAAAATAAAAAGAGAGGAAAGAATTCAATAAATCCTAGAGTTACAGAATCCTAGAGGAGTCAAAAAGAAAAACATTACACTGTGGGTGCATCGGAAAAGACCTCAGTCATCATGTCATCCTCAACGTCTGCAGTCCCAAACAGCTCTGCTTCCTTTTCTTCCTCACTAGAAAGATCCCTTCTCTCAAGTTTGGCATGAGCTGCAATAAATATCATCTTCTGTGCCCTTTCCAGGCCTACCCTTGAGTGCCTATGTACACGAATCCATCTCATGAAAGACCAATTGCACTTAAATCCACATGAGGTTGCATGGAGGAAGATCAGTCTCACTGCAACCCTCCCCAATGTCTTTAGCTCACTTAGACAAGTTTCCCACACAAGTCTGCTGCTCTGCGGGTTTGCCATTTTCATCTTTCCAGTTACAGGATCTCGCTGTTTAACCTGCACCGCCTGAGCATAAAGTGGGTCCATTCCTTCTGTTCTCCATTTCATGAGCTCCATCAATGCAACATGAGCTTCTTCTCTGGAAACCAACCTGGTAATGAGCTTATCTACATCCTTCTCCTGCTCGTGTGTCAAGCACTTGAATGGTGGAAGGTACTTTCCACTAGTGTCCCTCATCAAGTATATCGGGTCAAGGATAAATGCAGCCGACCATGCTGGGTGGTAGTTCTTTCTGAATCGTTTTTCAACTATTTCCTCAACAGGTCCTTCAACAATGTTGAACTTGGCACACCAATCCTTTACTTTTGTTCTCAATTCTTCCCAAAGTGGTAGACATTGCCCAATTAATGGCCTCTCAGCCTCAATCTCCTGAGTCATCCCTCTGATCATCTTAACAAGTGAATAAACGGCCTCTAATTCATTCCAAAATCCTTCAGTTTGAATCATCCCTGCAACTTCCCTGGCAATTGGATCCTCCAGACATATCGCCTTATAAAAATCAACCAAGACGACCATTTGGAGTATGCGGGCACAACTCAATATATCCTCCAGCATTGCGTAGATAGGTGCAAAGTTCTTTGAAGTATCACATTTGGGCGAAGGAACTTGGAGCAACCCAGCATACTCAAGCTCTTGTATCTTGCACTTCTCGAAAGCATGCCTAACGTCAGAGTTGCTATTTACAAAATTCGCAACCTTTAAGCAATTTTCAATGACAACCCTAAACAGTGGAAGCTCTTTGTTAAAATCCTTAATCAAAGACATGAACCCCTGAAGCTGACAGGAGACATTCACCATCCAATGGTTCTGAGTCTCCAAGTTCCTCAATGCCTTGGCCTTATATTTGTCTGCAACGATCCCCACACAACGCTGCACAGCATTCCCACATACTCCAGTAACTGAATCCCACAACACCTCCTCTGCATATTTTGAAGAAACTGACCCGCCAGTAAACACCACCTTCTGGAAAATACTAATCCCATTCGGAAGATTAACCGTGAACTTAACAACATTCTCTTCCCCACAAGAATCCCCGCTTTTCCACCCATCAGAAGCAACTTGGAAAAACATTGCATCTCTAATCCTAGCTTCAGACTCAGCTTTCACCTCATCAAACTTAGCATCAAGTCGAGCACCAGAAAGCTCACGCTGCAGCAATGCAGGCAAGCCCACCTGGCTAAGGAAAGCCCTGAACTTGGGATGCTCGAGGCTCGAAAATGAGACGGACCCACATGACTCATAGAACCACTCAGACAGTAGTTGGAGTGCAGAATCAATCTGCTCCTTACTAAGAGTGGCACCAGGCGAAGCTTTGGGACTCTTAAGTTTCTTCACACTATTTTCTAACATTGCCAAAGCACCCAAATCCTCCTTCCCACCAGATAAAACCAAATGGTGCTGATCCAGCCTCGTACTTCTCGCAATCCCAACAGGGTTTGGAGACTGTGAGAAATTATGGTCACCGCCGAAGCGGGAAGACTCGATCATAGCTAAAGAGTGAACCTGTATCGGACTAGGACTAATGTGCGGAGGAGCTTGAGAAATAGGAGAAGGACTAGTACCCATTTGAGAGCTCCGCTTTCTGTGATTGTGAGACGACGGAGAAGGCAAAGAAGATATCGGAACCGGAGATACCGCCGCCGATGAATTGGGTCTCAAAACAGAGGTGAAATTCGGGCAGGTACCCCGTTTGAGATGCTCTGAGGCGGTTCTGGAGGGGTTGGAGGCGGAGAAGACGGCATCGCAGAGTGAGCACTTGAGCTTGACGGCCTTGGGGATGTTGGAGTTGGGGGCGCAAACGAGAACGGGCTCCAAGTGAGCCCAGTACCAAGCTCCTTTCCCCTTTATGGCCTTTGTTCGAACAGTTACCAGGCTTTCGAATCGCCGGTTGAGGGCCCTGGCGGCTATGTCGTCCGGCGAGAGAGATGGTTCTGTTGGGGTTGAGTTTGTGGACGCCATTGAAGCAAACGAGTCGAAATTGGAGAGTGCGAGTGACTCAGTAAGTGAAGTGATGGGTTTTCAGTGAAAGAACCAAGCTTTTAAGTGATTGGTCTCTCACGGTGGTGGGTTCGGGGCATTTAGCCGGAAAGTGAAGGAGATGACGAATTGGGTTTTGGGTTCGGGTTCGGATTGAAGCAGAGGTCCATTGCCATGGCGATCTAGGCGAGTGAAAGAGTAGGAAAAGATGGGAGCTTGAAGCTTTTGAAGTGGGCTTTAATGGTGGAAGGTTTGTGAAATTCTCAAAGACTCAGCTGCAAAACTGCTCAACTGCACCTTCATCACACAACAGAAATGAAGGAGTAACGGAGACATACATATAGTGCAGACTCTGCTGACTCCAGAGAAAGAAAAACATAGAGAGGAGAGAGAGAATTTTATTCGACATGATGAAAAATACAAAGTTTTTTTTTTTTTTTCTCTATTTATTCTTCTGACCAACAAATATTTTTTCTGTTTTTTTTGTTTTTTCTTTCCATTTTTTCTTGTTTGTGAGAATTTTTGTCCAAGACTTGCAAGTTTTATATAGTTCTTCGGTTTTGTCAATGTCTAAAAGTGCTCGGAATTTCTTAGTGTTTTCTTTGTTTTGGAATTTCAAATATTACTTTCTATGCTTCTTGATTGGAAATTTTCTTGACCTCAAAATGACTTTTGTTTTTTATTAAAGCGATACATTGTTGATTTATGATTTGTTTGGAAATATTTTGAAATTGTTAAAGCATTTTTTTATGAAAATATTTTTGGTATTAATCTTTATGCAAATGAATATTTAAAAAAACACATAATTAGTGTTTCTTGTAGGAAGCACTTTAAGTGATTTGGAATTCAAAAACTTTTTTTTTTTTAAAGTGCTTTCAATTATTTTAAATAAATTTCAAAACAAGCTTAGTACTTTGTATATTTTTATTTTGAATTAATATATAAAGACCATAACCTGTATCCTTAAGTTTTTCATTAAATTAGGCATTTGTTTCTATCTCCAAAATTAGCATAAAGGGAATTAAATTTTAAAGAAATGTAGCAAATGCAATATGATTGTCGATTAACCATGCATGTATAAGTTTAAAAGTTGGAACCAGTTATAGCTATTTGATTTTATGATGTTATCATCATGCTTGAAAGTTTGGTGGAGTGGTTACAAGTGTGACCCATAAACACTACTTTATGTTTAATTATTATTATGGAATGATTTTTTATTATAAAAAAAGAGAATAAATTGCAGTAAAATTACCAAAAAAAATCAAAGGAGAAGTTCATGAACATAAAAACATTTGTTTATTATGATATTTAAAAAAGTGGTAATGATTTTATACAAAGATAAAACATATATATGTGTGTGTATGACTGCATTAGGTATATGTGGATGTGAAAAGTCAAAAAAGTATCCTTAATTATTCGAGGAAGAGGAGATGGCATCTTCACCTAAAGCATATGGGTGCTATGATCTATCCAACCTAAAGCTTTCTACATATCACATAATTTTAGATCTAAGGTCCATTTCAAATTTTCAAAATAGAAGGTTGGGGAATGTACCAGAGACACGGTCGAGTATGTTCGGTGTCATAATATAAGTGGCAGAATTTTTTTGTATCCAACTATTTGTATTATGACATTTAGTGTACTTAGATGTGTTTCTGGCACACTGAAAAATCTCTTCATATCTTACACATTGAACTGCTAGATTTTGGACTAAGCCATGAGCTATTCATAATAACTAGTTTTCAAACTAGCTAAATGAGTTAACTATGTTACCTCTGACTTACATGTAAAGATAAATGTCATTAGGGGATAACTTTAATTTAAATCTTTCAAATTTTTTGAGCCAAGACGATTACAAAAGTCGCCTACAACCAAAATTTCTTCCAAACTTATTAGGCTAGATAATTGTAAGAATAAATGCTAGTTTTGTAATATGAATATATGGATTAGCCAATCGGTTAATACATTATGCTAAGCTTAAATTCTTTCTCGTCATAGCAGAATATTTTAGAATATCACATCATCAAAAGAAAAAACAATCTTGTTATGTAGCATCATTTTCACATTATTTAGCTAATATAATTCATCTTTACAAATGCTGAATTGCCCTGATAATTAGGACTTCCTCTTAAACTTATTCTATCCCAAATTCAAACTCTTCATCTTTCCCTTCGATTGATGTAGTTTATAATAATTTGTCCACCAAATTGTACTCGATCACCAGCCCAATAAAACCACCGGCCCAAAAGTGTGCAAATGGGCTCAGAGGGAGCCCACTTTCAAAGCCCGCACATTTCGTCAAATTTGGGCGTACTGGGCCCATTTCTCAATCCATTACATTTCCCTTTCCTTTATCTTTTCACCAAATCAACCCAAACACCAAAAACAAGAAAAAGACAAAAGCCTTCGGTTGCGTTGGGGTTTAAATGTTAGGGTAAAGTATAAAAAATTAAATATTAAAAAAAAAAAATCAAAAAATCAAAAAATTAAAATAATAAATAAAAGTAAAATTAAAAATTAAAAAAAAAAAAAATTTGAAAACCCAACCCCACCCGCCCTCAGGAGAAGGAGGAAGAACCGAAGAAGAAGGAGGAGGGAAAAAAAAAAAATTGGGAAACCCAACCCCACCCGCCCCCCTTGAGAAGGAGGAAGAACCGAAGAAGAAGAAGAAGGAGGAAGAAGAGGAGGAGGAAAAAAAAAAATGGAAACTGCAACCCAAAAAAAAAAAAAAAAAAAAAAACCCCAAAAGAAGGAGGAGAAGGAGAAGAAGAAGGAGAGGCGAAAGGTCCCCGCACCCTAGGAAATTTTTTTGTTTTGTTTTGTTTTTTTATTCCTAATTTTTTTAATATTCAATTATTAAAAATATATTTAATTATTTTTTAATCCAACTGGATTAGTGAGTGGTCTCTGTCTTTTGCCACGTCAGCACTTAACAGAAAAACTAACAGAAAAATTGACGGAAGTATGACATTGTCACAAATTCGTAAGATGTGATATGACATTGTCAATTTTAAAAGATGAGGTATGAAACTGTCGTGACCCCAATAGTTGAGGTAGTTTTTTGTACTTTATCCTAAATGTTAATTTCGCGCGTGAAGCCTACTCACGCCACGTGGTTATTATAGTACCTGTTGCATACAATAACCGTGCTACAGCAAGTAATCCAAACTCGAGGCGAGAATTAGGGTTTTAAGAGCTGCGTGAGGCTTTTGCCAGGGTTTTGGCTCGGAGCGTCGCTGTGCGAGCCAACGATACCGGAGCGATGGTATTCTGGGGTCAGTCTTCTCTCTCATCAATAATTATTTAATTTCATTTATTTTTGATGCAGTAATTGTTCACAATATTTATTGAATTCGGATGAAAATAGAGCGAAAATTCTACGATTTCTCGGAAAACCGAAAGGTTTGATAGTCTGGGGAACTTTGAGAAATTATTTATTTATTTTTGGTTGAATGTTAAATTGTAGGAATTGAAATAAAACCAGGCAGATCGTTTGGGTATCAATCGGATGAATTCGAAGGAAAGCTTCACATTACTCAGGTAATTTTCCTTAATTTTTTTTTTTTTTTTTTCCTGAACCTGTTGATTGCTTAGAGCACTCTGGTTTTTTTAAGAAACCGTTGCGAATTGGGTGTGGTAGGATGGTGAATTTTCTTGTTGACGTTGTGTTGATAAATCAGGCGACTTTAGGCCTCGGTGAATCGAAGGAGAGGTGTATAGTTCAGTGTTCCATTGGAAGTTACATTTCAGTCTTTGTGTGTTCTTTGTTACCAAATAAGAATGAATCGGTCCCCTTGGATCTTGAATTTGAGCCGGTTGATGGTTTGGTGACCTTCTCGGTGATTGGAACCCGAAGCATCCACCTCTCTGGTTACCAAGTGGATGAGAGCGAAGATGAAGGAGATGACTATAGATCGTATGTGCTCATTAATTTCACTTTTTGTGAGTTTGTTTTTGTAAGATTTTTATCTTTTTAACGGTAATTTTTATCTCTCTACAACAATTAAAGGGATTCTTTTCGGGAGAATATTGCCGAGACCGAGTCAGAGTCAGAGTCTTCAGAATACGATAATGATGATGATAATGTTGATTTTATTGATGACGAAGATTTTGACATGTACCCGCCCTCGCCTGTTCCCAATAGTGGAGGTAAATTGGCATATCGGAAACCTATTAAACGTATTTTTTATGATTACTTGGAATAGATCTTTCGTGAATTTCGTGACTGGTTTTTCATATTGGATCTGATATGAGACAAAGCATAAACATAGTAAACCTTTCCATGCTGAAAGTTTGATTAACTTCATGCTGTTAAATTTCAGCTAGATCTTAATCTTCTTTATATTTTGGCGTACTCCAAAGTCCAAACCATTGTTCGGCATTATGTTATACTTAAGTATGGTTGTCTTGTTTAATGAAGTTGTATTCCGCTGCTGGTAAATGCAGCTGTGATTTATTCATGATTGTCACTTTTTCAGCCGTGATTTATTCATTATTATGCTGCTATGTAGTGCCTGACTCGGTGTTTTCTTTGGCTTAAATCTTAGTTGTAATTGAGGAGATAGAGGACGATGAGAAACCTGCTCATGGAAACAGTCAGTCCAAACGACAAGTGAAAAAGAATCAATCGAATGACTCTGAAAAGAACACAAATTCTCAGCATCAAATTGTTTTCAAGAAAAATGCCGGTGTCACTGTTTTGGAGAGTGAAGATGAAGATGGCTTTCCAGTATCCACTAAACAGAAAACCAATATTGAGAAGCCTGAAGCAGCAACCGAACAGAAGGATAACAAAATTACTGAGAAAACCAAGAAGAAGAAAGTGAAAGATGGTGAGGCTGTTGGGTCAAAAAGGAAAGTCGAAGATGTTCACCAAGATTGTCAGCCAGAAGGGTGAGTAATTGACCATTTCAGTGGTTAGAGGTTTGTCAGTTTTTAGGTTGGGTTATTCCTTGAAGCCTTTAGTTGATAATCAACAATCATTTGACAACTTTGTTTATATTGTCTTGTTCTGTGGTGCCCGCCAAATATTCAGTTTTTGAATTTATTGAAGTGTTTCCTCAAATGATGTCAGGGAAAAGAAAAATAAGAAGAAGAAGAAATTGAAAGAGCAAGCTAAGGAGGTAAATGCTGATGACAATGAAAAGCAACCTGAGGTTTTGAAGAGCCAAGAGCATGAGCAAAAGCTATCTAATAAGAAGTGAGATCTGCTACATCATCTTTTCGTTATTTTACATAGTACATTTATGTTGTGTTTTCATTGAGACATGCAGAGAAATTACCCCTGCCCCTCTAATGTATAGATTGTAAGATGGATCTGAATGCAACGGGCTTCAGTAATGCGGAATAGAACAAATACACGTTGGCTTTATGAATCTTTTTCTGTCCGAAACTTGAGCCTTTTTTTATTTAATAATAAATTAAAATTATATTATGGCCAACTTAATATATATTTTGCTAAGAATTCCAGTCATATTAGTAATTTGTACCCAAGAGGTTGAATGGTTGGCACGATAACAATTTCACTAATGGCTTAGATTTGTCGTTCACTATTATTTCTCATACAGCTTTGTTGTTTTTACACTGGGTAAAATAGTATGTTCATACACAGGAGCTCTGACGTCGAAAATAATTCTATTCCTGGTGACAATCTCACCGAGGGGAAAAAGAAGAAGAAAAAGAAGAAGAAAGCCCAGGAGAGTGAAATAAAGACGGACACGGATGAAACTGCTGGCAACATGGAAGATCAGAACGAACCTGCTTTGGAGCAGACCAGTGGCAAGCGATCTAAGGGGAAAACCTTTCCAAATGGATTGGTTGTCGAGGAGCTAGCTATGGGAAAACCTGATGGCAAAAAAGCTTCTTCAGGAAAAAAGGCAAGGATTTAGCCTTTCAGCATGTTTACATTTACCCTCTAAAGGATTCATGATGCTAATATTTGTTTTTCAGGTCAGTGTTCGGTACATTGGCAAGCTAAAGAATGGCAACATATTTGACTCCAATGTGGGAGGGCCACCTTTCAAGTTTCGCTTAGGTACGTTAATGCCATTTTACAGGAATCAAGAAATAACTCAACTTCACTATGAGTGTGGCCTCATTGTTTTTCCGGTTGTGCAGGTCTTGGACAAGTTATAGCAGGATGGGATGTTGGGGTTAACGGTAATTTTCTGAGATGTTCAAATCTTTCTTAAATCTAATCTACAACTTATACTAAGCAGTCGTTGCATCTTTTAATGCGGATCTACCTTTCTCCAGGTATGCGTGTCGGGGACAAAAGAAGACTCACTATTCCACCAGAAATGGGGTATGCCATGATCATAACCGTATCTTCCCATGAAACTGGGGGACCTAAAACCAGTTGAGCTGTTGTCCTTTCTCCCATTTCCGCAAAGCTTATTTTTGTGTTTCCTTTGGATGCAGTTATGGAAATAAACATGCCGGTAAAATACCACCAAACTCATGGCTTGTGTTTGATGTTGAGCTGCTCGATGTGAATTGATTCAGCTGTGGAGATGCTCCGTCGGCCTCTAACTTTGAAGTTCGTGTTCTGCTCGGAAAATCAGCCGTGGGGATGCTCCGTCCGCATCCAATTTTGACTTAAAGGATAATGTAGCTTATTTTTTCCTTCATTTCTCCATAAGAACCTGGTTTTGATCAAAACTTCAAATTAATACTTTTAGTGACGAAATTTTCCCCAATTTATTTGTACATTTTTGCACTTCATCTTCGCTTTTCATTAATCTTTCCTATTTAATAAAAATCTCTGTTGATAAAAAGAGGATGGAAAAACCACCCTATCAACAAGGCAAAAACAAAAATAAATGTCACGGGCAATATAATTTTGCTCTTTTTTTTCTCTCCCTCACATGCTAGTAATCCCATTTCTCACCGCCATCGCTCTTCCATTTTTTCTGCTATAAAAAATTAAAAATTAAACTCTAAAAGGATTAAAAGTGTTTTCTGAAAAAAGAATCAGTTGTGTTCTTGTAAGAAGCACTTAAATTCTTTTTTTTTTTAAGGATTCATTTGCATTGCTTTTACTAAAAACTAGTCAATCAATCCGAAAAACAAATAAATATCTTAATCTGAATAAACAGAAGCATTCCCCACATCCGAGGTCAAAACACCCAACAAACAAGAAGGAAAAACTGGAATGTTAAAGGCCCAAGCCCACCAGCTTTGAGCCCAAATTTTAAGCCCTTAAGCCAGGTCCTAAAACCCCCTTCTTTGCGTCGACCAACACCATTGGAAGAATTAGGGTTTTATCGAGGTTTCAGAGGCCACGGCGGAAAGGTAATATTTTTCGCACTCAGCTTCCTAAATTCCAATCTTAAAGCAAATCGGATTTGAGCTCTATACTCTCATCATCCTCCTTCGATTTAGCTGTATTATTATCTGGGTTATGAGTTCCGAGTTCTTATTTTTCCCATTTTCTGTTTGGTTGCCGAGAAAATTTGTCTAAGAAGTATCCCATTTTTGTTGTTTTCAATTTTCCTGAAATCCCAATTATATGTTTCTAGGGTTTGAATATGCTGTTCATAGGTTGTAGTGCGATAATATGATTTTTGAGGTTTGATTGAGTTTAGCTGGAAATAATACAATTTTATCGGTATTTGGAATGCTTCTGTGTTTATTCAGATTAGGATATGTATTATTGTTAGGAATTCATTATTTGTTTTTCGGAATTCGTTGATCGGTTTTTGTACATTTTGCTCATTAGTATGTGGGAATTGTGTTTCTTTTTAATAGGTTTACTAAATGGGTGTGTCCAATAAAGAGTCCCGGTTGTTGAACGAGGATTCGATGGAAGAGGATGATTTCCAAGATGTTGGGTCTGGGTCAGAATCGGAGGCAGAATCTGAAGAGGAGGGAGATGTGAAATTGGATGAACCGTCGAAGAAGGCCATATACAACAGAGATGGTATAATGGATAAACTTGGTGATATAAGCTGGCCGGAGAATGCAGGATGGGTGCACAAACTCTCTGTTGACATTGATCAAGAGCAAAAGGTGGACGTGAATGATGACTTGACTCGAGAGCTTGCCTTTTACACACAGGCTTTAGAGGGAACGAGGAAGGCCTTCGAGAAGCTTCAGTCAATGGGGCTTCCTTTTCTGAGGCCCGAGGACTACTATGCAGAGATGGTGAAGTCAGATTCCCATATGGAGAGAGTGAAGAGCCGGCTTTTGGTAGAGAAGAAGAAGATCGAGGAAGCAGATGAGAGAAGGAAAGCGAGGGAGTCCAAGAAACTATCTAAAGAGATTCAGGCTCAGAAGTTGAAAGAGAGAGCTAAGCAGAAAAAGGAGGACATAGAATCTGTGAAGAAGTGGAGGAAGCAGAGGCAGCAGAGTGGGTTTGCCGGGGGTGACAAAGGCAGTGAGTTGGATTTGGCATTCGAGGATGGGAAACCATTCGAGAGGTCAAATAAGAAGAGGCCATTTGTGGCTCCAGGAGATCGGTCTGGAGGGAAGGCAAGACAAGGTGGGAAGCCGACGGGGAAAAAACCAAAGAAGAGGGAAATTAAGGATTCCAAGTTTGGATACGGAGGGAGGAAAGGTTCCAAGAAGCAAAATATGGCGGAAACAACTAATGATTTGATGGGATTCAACAAAGATAGTCTCACATCAGGAAATAAGAAAAGGAAGAGGTGATAGCATCTTATGACTTTGTTTTTTGTTCTACTCTCGTGTTCCGGCAAGGGCTTGCCTGTGTAGCCTTTTGATTTTTGCCGGTGATTCTGTTACATGTGAACTTTTAAGTTTTGTTCTGCTTTGCTTTAGTATCTTATGTAGTAATATTTATTGCTGATGGAATGTTTTACTTATCTGATACTTGTGTTCATCCGTTCTACTCGTACGAAATTTTCGCAGTATTCATGCTTCATAAATGGTCTGTACTTCGTATGCTATTAGCCAGATTCAGACCAGCAGGTCTGGTGATTCCTGCTCTTTGATGCCCTCGGTAATTTTTAGTTCTCGTGTTAAAAACAGAGGCAGTCTCGACATTATTCTTGGTGCCCCGGACTTTGAGGCTCCCGGGGATGTCGGAGCGAGCTTCGGCTGACGGAGACGGACGGGAGATTGGAAAATTATCTTGTTGGTAATAGAAAGTTCATAATTTTATGAAGGGCGACAGTTGGTGCGAGGGTTTAGGAAGAAAATCCGGTTTTACTGCAACATTTTACAATGCAACTTTATGTCTTTTTCTTAAGCGGCGATTTTGGCACTTTTAATTTAGCTTCTCCAAATCAATTATTTATATAAAATTTCACTCGCAGTCGGACCATCGAATCTTAAATTTGGAGTGCGAAAATTATTACCCTTTCTCGTCTATGATGTCATTTTTCGATGACATGGAGTCCATGAGAAAACCCAAGGAAGTTCCATGTGAGGTTCTTGGGAGGTACCTGTGGTCTTTGAATAAACAAAACGACCGAAGACCCACAAAACGGCAAGTTGAGAAGTTTCATCCCAAATTTACTATTAATTTTTTTTAATCATTTGATTTAAAATATATAATATATGTCATTTTCTCAGTTAGCTTTCGCACCACAACTCACCATCTACTCCTTCAACATGTTCCCCAACAAAAAGCTTGTCACAGACACTTCTTTCAATCCCCTCCACACCACACCAGTGCTTATAAATACCTTCATTTCCTTCTTTTAACACCACCATAAACCCACCTTCCGTTGTGCTCATCGAGAGTTATCCAGTCCAATCCAATCCTACCCGTTCTTTGACCATGTTGGATTCTACATTGGACTTGCTCACTCAGGCTGCTTCCAACTCTCTATATGTTTTCTGCCTCTGCAACTTGATCATATTCATGATCCTCGTTGGTTCGAAACCCTGCTCTTACGTTGATCAAGAAAGTGTCTCAACGGTCACCAGCAGCTGCAAAACCAGATTCTCAAATGATCATAAACAAGCTGAAGATGATAAATGTGAGCAGGAGGGTATTATGATCAAATCACCAATTGTTTTTGGCCAAGTGGCGAATCCCGAGGAAGAACTTGCCACTGCCGGAGAAGACAATGGCAGCGGCGATCATCACAATGAAAGCAAGGAGTGTGACAATGAAGATGAGCTGAGAAGAAGAGTGGAGGAATTCATTGAAAAAGTTAACAGAGGATGGAAGGCAGAGTTGTTGAGAACCTCACATTTAAATTTAATCTAAGCATCGGATATTTGTATTAGTTTGGTTTTAGTGGTAGAAACAGCTTATTTGCAAAGTAAGGGTAAGATTGTATACGATAAACGTTCCTTTGACCCTTGCAAAACTGGAAGCCTTGTTGAATTGGAGTCGCCTTTTTTTTAAAGTTTGGTTTTAGTGATCAAGCTTAAAATTTGTACATTTGTAACTCTAATCTGATTTACTGAGGAAACTTTAAATGCTTTTGCTACATTTTCTCCCGTCTAGTCTTAGTAGTACCGGTTTTAAGAATGAGCGATTCCATTTCTGCGACTCTAATTTTAATTGTTTGAAATTCATCTGCAACTACAATCGTTTGTGAACGGAGAACAAGTTGGTAAGAAAAAGCCTCTTTAGGGTTTGGATGTTTCGAATATTTTAAAACACAGAAAATGCATTTGATTCTCGTCTCACATCACATGGATAAAGAGAGGAAAAAAAGTGCTTGAAAAAGTTACAAAAGGGCATGTTCGTTTGTAACTTGCATATGATATAAGATGTTGAACTTTTTCTTATCTTCTCTCTTTTGCATTTTGGGTCGTCATTCAACTTTTCATCACTTACCACCTGGCAATAACATTCTCATAAAGCGTTTATCGTACTTTATCTCAAAATTAATTAAAGTTCAAGATCGAGCATTCACGCTATATTTTCGTCGAAACGTGGGATACAAACAACAATAAAGTTTTATCACATTAAGTAGAGTTGGTTGTATGAATTCTAGAACGTCTTGTGCTTGATTTTGTGTAATATCTTCTGTTAGTTCCAAGTACTTCAAATATTTTCTTATAGTATCTTTCAATGTCTTTATAGGTCTTCATCTACTCTTTTTGCCCTGAATTTTCATCCCATAGTCGTATCTTCTAACCGAAGCATTTGTAGGTCTTCAGTTCACGTGTCCAAACCATCTTAACTGATTTCATCTCATCTTATCTTCGATTGCAATCACTCCTACTTTATCTCAAATATACTCGTTCTTAATTATATTATCTCTTATGTGCCTATACATCCAACAAATCATTCTCATATTCGCTTCACTCATTATTTTTCAACGTGGGATACCCTTTCCAAATTATGTTGCCAATTTTAAGAAAGCTGTCGATTTGAAGGCCAGGTCAATGTCGTTGAAGCACTTTCGAAGCAAGTTGGTAATTAAAGACATGAATATACAACCGTTACCACCAACCTTTAAATATGATTTAATTTAGACTATTCTTATTAGTCTCTTTCACATAATCAACTAATGTTGTATTTTGTCAGCATCTTGCTAAGTCAATTTTAAGGGGTCAATTATTATTATTACGTGAAATAGACTAGCTGATAGTTTTTCTATTGCAGTTCACCTTTTTAAAGTCTGAAAAAACTCACAGATGCATTTCAACTTAAAAAGAATCATTTAAATATTGATATAAACGTCATAATTTAATCAAGACATGTACATGTACTTCATTTTTGCAAAAGAAAAGAGACCAATTAGGGTTTTTTCTTTTGAGTAAATTGTAGCAATGATCCTTCAACTTTAACTCAATTAGAGCAATGATCCCTCAACTAAAAATCCATTACCATTGGTTCCTCAACTCATCAAAACGTGTAGCTATAGTCTCTCAATCATTACCAATGGTTACTCAACTTTAATCGAACTGGAGAACTGGTTCCTTAACTTTAACCAAATTGGAGAAATAGTTTCTCAACTTTGACCCAATTGTAGCAATGGTCTTTTCAACATAACTCATTTTAACAAAATTTTGATGAAGTTGACGAAAATGACCATAACTACATATTTTGATGAGTTGAGGGACCAATGATAATAGATTTTTAGTTGAGAGACTATTGCTCCAATTTGACTAAAATTGAGGAACCATTGTTACAATTTACTCTTTTCTTTTACACGGATATATATATATATATATATATTTTTTTTTTTTTTATTATAAATTATTGTAATAGATAGAGAGCGGGAATACTGACTTGGGTGCAAAGAGTAGATACAATGTTTTGAACAACTGTCCTATGCACATATAACAACTTACTCTTGGTCAAGTAATACTTTCAATATTGAAAGAACCGAATTTTTCGGCTTGTGTTGATTTAAAGAAAAAGGCCAAAAGAAAAGAGAAGACAACAAAGTTCCATAAATCCAGGAATAGTGATGTGGATGTGATGACATGAGAGGGAAGGAAAAGGAGAGGATGAGAAGGATCCATGTGAGGTTCTTGTTTGGTACAATAGTCTTTTCATTAAACTAATGAAGAAAAAGGCCGCTTCTCATAAAAAAAATATAATAATAATAATAATAATAAATAATAATAAATGAAGAAAGAGGCCCAACAATATAGAGAAAATTTTCAATAAATCAGAAACATAGTTTTAAAAAAAAAAATCACTAAACTAATGAAGAAAGAGGTCGCTTCTAAAACAAAGAAAAAAAGAAGAAGAAAGAGGCCCTACAATATAGAGAAATTTTTCAATAAGTCATAAACACAGTTTTTTTCTTTTTTTTTTAAAAAAAAAAGAAAGAAGAAAGAGGCCCTACAATATAGAGAAATTTTTCAATAAGTCAGAAACACGGTATTGGTATGTCACGTGTTATAATACAAGTAGTTGGATACTTGAAAAAATAAAATCAATCATTTGTATTATGACACTTGGTGTACCATACCCTGTTTCGACACATTAAACAATCTCTACATAATATGGTTGAGAATAAGCTTTCACTATACAGAACATCATATCCTCCTCTCAGACCATCTCCAACCGAAAGGTCCAGAGGGTCGAAAAATGTCGAAAAACATCTCCAACCGAGGGTTAGGTCAGAGGGCTCGTGGGCCCTACGAAATTTGAAAGGGCCAAAGGGCTAACTTGTTGGCCCAATCCAGCCAGCCAGCCAGCTAGCTCTGGGCTGGGCTAGAAATCATAGCATTTATGTCGGATATAACCGACATGAATATATTTATGTTAAATATATTCCTATCGGTTATATCCAACATAAATGCTAAGCCAAATTTCAAATGCAATGGCTAGCTGATGTCAGCTAGTCGTTATTTTTTATTTATTTATTTATTTTACAATTTTATTTATTTTTATTTTTTTTTCCTATAACTTCTATTTTTAAATTATATTTTTTCCTATAACTTCATATAACTTCTATTTTACAAAATTTGTTTCATATATTTTTTTTAAATTCTATTTTTTTTCCTAGAACTTCTATTTTACAAAATTTGTTTCATATTTTTTTTTTAATTCTACTTTTTCCTATAACTTTCTAAGTCATTATACAACATTAAATTAAATTAAGTAACATGAAACAACATTAAACAATATGAAACAACAATAAATAACATTAACCAACATAAAAATTATACAACATAAAAAAAAAACATTTAATAACATGAAACTTAAACAACATTTTCAAAAACATTTAACAACATAAAACTTAAACGCATACTCCATGCTTCTTTTGGCCCAAAGATGTGCAACAAGATATTGTTATAGGTGCTTGTTTGTAGCACGGGAACGTATCATCCTATAGCGCCTCATGTACTCATTTATAGAGATACTACTAGTTCTTGGATTGAAAGGCAAATTAGGCTCATCATATATTTTTGCACGAGCCCTTCTTGACCTATTTGGATCATTTTGGTCGTCATTGGACTTTCCATCAATATATCCATCCCTCCACAATCATGTTGTGTAATCTCTCAACATCTTTCCAGTATACCTCTTGGTGTAAGGTAAAACACTTTTCGGCATCATTTTTAGGGTTTGGAATTGCTTGGACAAGTGTCACCTACTTTGGGTAGATGCCATCTGCCAAGTAATATCCCATATTGCATTGACGGCCGTTAATGTAGTAGTCAAGTTGAGGTGATTTACCTTCCATCAAGTTATTGAAGAAGGGTGAACGCCCAAGAACTGTAATGTCATTTTGGGATCCAGGGACTTCAAAGAAAGCATGCCAGATCCATGTGTCATACGAGGCAACCTCTTCTAACACAATAGTTGACTTTCTCGACCTTCTGCTAAAGCCTCATTGCCATCTGGTGGGATAGTTCTTCCAATTCCAATGCATGCAGTCTAATGACCTTATCATGCCCGGAAACCCACGGTCTTTAGCTTTGTGAAGGAGCCAATCCATATATTCTTGATTTGGCTTGTGGAGGTATTCCTCTTTGTAAAGCTGAACAATTGTGTTACAGAATTCAGCAAGAGTATCAAGGCATGTAGACTTAGACATACCATGGATTTCATCCATCGAATCAGCTGGAGAGCCATAGGCCATCATTCGTAGTGCAACAGTAATCTTCTGATGAAGTAAGAAACCAGAGCGGCCTACTCTGTCTAGCTTCTGTTGAAAATATGGATTGATATGATGGACATCATAAAGTACACGCTTGAAGACATGACACCTCATCCTAATGCGACGTCTGAAATCATCTTCTGTGTACACCGAGTTGGGGTTGAAGTAGTTGTTCATCAAATTGACATGCGTCATCGATCTGTTTTGTGGTTTGTAAGAGCGACCAGCAACAGAGCCACCACATTGAGGTTGTTCCTCAATTGGTTGACACACCATGGCCGCAGCCATGGCTGCCATATATTGTTTGTTGCGTTATGCTTCATCTTCTTCATTAGACTCCTCATCTTCTCGTCTCATATGTGCCCATTTTTCTTCCAATTCGGAATTGGATGAGGACCCCCAATTGGAATTCGAAGAGGATCCAAACTTGGAATTCATTGTAAACTTGAATTGAAAGAAATTGAATTAAAAGAGATTGAATTGAAAGAGATTGAAATGAAATAGATTCAATTCAAAGGTGTGTGAATTATAGCCCAATATCCAACCTATTTATAGCAAAAAAAAATTCAAATCCAACGGCTAGCTGACGTCATATAGCCGTTAGATTTGAATTTTTTTCGGCCAAAATTTGTAAAAAAATATTAAAAAATTCTCTTTTTTTTTTTCCTATAAATTTAAATTGTTGTAGTTTTTAAATTTAAATTGTAGTTTTTAAATTTAAGTTGTAGTTTTTAAATTTAAATAATAAATTATGTTTGGCCTTATGGCTTTTTGGCTCTTGGTTGGAAACCGTTTTTTGTGACAGGACTAAAACGAGCCCTATGACCATTTGGTCCTCGGTTGGAGATGGAGGCAAATATGATCATATATTGTTCATTAAAATATTAATATCTTGGAGGGCCAGAAGGTTCGTTTGAACCCTCTGGCCAGCCTTCGGTTAGAAATGGTCTCATCTTCTGCTACATAAATAAAGCTTTCCACCCTCGCCCTTCCTCCATCGATACAAGCTTGCTTTTAAATCTCTCTCACACATACCTTCATAATGCTTGGTTCCACGCTAGAATTAATCACACAGGCAGCTTCCAACTCCGTGTTCATCTTCTGCATCTGCAACTTGATCATAGTCATTATCCTCGTGGGATCAAAACCCGTCTCCAACAACGATGAACGAAGCAAAATTCGCATCACAAAGCCCGCCAGCAACCGTGCGGACGATGAACAAGACATGGAGGCCAAACACGTGTGGAAGGAGAAGAATGGCTTTATACAGGTCAGTGAATTAGTGTACAATGAACAGAACGCATCAGCCGACGATGGTAAATTCAGCAGCACCGATGGAGACAGCGACGATGATGAAACTGACACTGACGACGAGCTGAGGACGAGAGCAGAAGAGTTTATAGAAAAGGTTAGTAAGGCATGGAAGGCAGAAGTACTGAGAACTTCATGCGTATTCTAGGCAGCAATCTTGTGGTGCAGTAATGAAACTCTACTGTAGCAATGTAAAGAAAAATCATTCAAAGAGAATGTACTATAAAAAAAAAGCACTTACGCTCATAAGCGCTTTTGAATGTTTAAGCACTTAAAGTTCGTAAGCAAAGAGTCACAACATCCATTCATATTCCAACATTCAGATAATAAGAACTTGAAGAGATAAATGACGAGTCATGTTTTTCATATATCTAAAAATGCTACATCATACAACACTAGAAATACAGGGATACAACAGCCACGTACTTGACGAGCCTGATCACGATCAGACTGACCTAAAACCTAATAAAAAAGACTACCAAATCGGGGTTAAAACGAACACGAGGTACGTTAAGCCTAGTTTGTCCTTCATAAAATAGTCAGACAAGGTTGGGAAAGCCTAGATGTCACTGAGTCTGAACAATACAATTAAGATACAACCGTCACACGAAAGGAAAAAGCATGATCAATAAGAAACTTCACAGTTTGCTTGACCAGAGCCTTTAGATTCCTCTTCCAAAAACAATGATTTACTCTCAGAAGCTGAGTTCTTGTAGCTTTGCACGGGATTCAGAGAATTTGAATGATCTCCGTGGAAGGAAGGAGCCATCAGAATGGGCTTTACTCCGCCATAGACCTTCATTTCTTCACCAGACACAGCATTGACAACGATAGGGACAATTGACGATGATACAGGCTCGATTCTCTGCTTCTTCGGCTTCTGTTCCAGCTGGTGACCTTGCAGAAAACTGCCCACCACAACCTGATGCAGTCAAAACAGTTCGGAGGAAAAGCATTAATTACAGAATTCGTGTTTAGAGAGTAAACTACATTGGCACAACCAATTTCTAACAAATATCGAAGTACTAGATTATTGATGGTCAAAATTACTATATAATTGTATAATGATGTTACCTGCACGGGGCCAGCAGCTATCAGCATACCAGCAAGTCCACCCCCAACCACTCTACCGTCTGGACCTGCCAAAGCAACACTCATGCCACCGGATCTGCTCTTTGTTCCTGCATTCTCAGTTGGTATATACGATCCCGACAAGGAAAGTATCTCAAAGCGGCCCTGTAAAATCACCAAAAAGAATTTGAGATGTTCTCCTGAGCAACCATGACGTATATACTGTCTTTTCTTCAAGAAAGAGAACTTCCATGATCATAAAGAAAATACAACTGAAGGTTCTGTTCTTATATATAGAGTGATTTTAATCAAAACACGGCAAGCACGAGACCGATTATGTAATGAGAAATTTTATTTGAATCTATATAACCTCTTTCTATACCCAATTTAAAATTTAAATGTTAATTGTCTTTTTTATCCTATTGTATAATTACCATCAAGTACAACATGAAATTAATAATAAAACTTAAATTTATCAACAAACACACACCGTATAATTAAACCTACCATCACTCCTTGTTTATCTACATTCATTCGAGTTCAAACCCTAATAGCTGTTGCAGACACCAAATTTCTTGGATGCTAAACCCTTTCTATGGGTAGAAGTATTGATAAATTGTTTGGCATATTAGAAAGAAAAAACTGTTTCTTTGGTATTACAATTTGTTGCTGTGCTAGTCTGTCCTCCCATATTAAGCAAGCATTAGTTACCGTGCTCTCTGACCTTTCATGATTAAGTTGTTAGCCCATGAAAATTGAGGCCTTTCTTTTACTAGGAAGATTATATGAAAAAGATCAAATAAGATGCACGCATAAGAGATGCCATAGTGCTGCAAAAAAGCTCCAGTTGGAAATTTGAAACTTCATGAAAAAATTAAATAAGATGCAGTGAAGCAATTGGTAGGAAAATTCAGAGAAAAATTTCAAAAAGCTGTGTCACTAAAGAGCTAAAAGCTAAGAGGAGTCAAGGGACTAAAAGCTCTGTTTCAAAGAGCTCAAGGTGGGAGGGGAGAAAAAGGACCGAAAAGATTTTTGATCTCGAGTTTCCTTGAAAACACAACCTTTGAAGTATCTTCTTATGCTCAAGAAAATCTATTATTCCTACATGCAAATAAAACCACAGGGAGATGAATATAGAGAAAACAAGAAATTTAAAAGTGTTAGGTTTTAAGAAGATTCATAAACAAGTAGAAACTTCACCAAATTATTTAGTTTGGGATTTTATTTTTTAAATGGGTGTAAAAATAAATCTACATTTTGAATTGGGTTTGGGAGGGGATTTAGATAATAATTTTGGGTTTAAAGAGATATTAATTCTTTAATTAAAAATAACAAGGGTTTAAAGAGTAAGTTGGGTGTAAAAAGAAGTTACATGGGTTCAAATAAAATTTCCCTTATGTAAATAGCTTGCAGCTATGAACTTACATTGATACGGTAATAACTAATAACAGATAATTTCAAAGACGGCCACAACGCCATACCTCATATGTTAAAGTACCCCCAGAAGAACTGGCCTGCCTAAGTGTAACATTTGAAATGGTACCATTTGCAGAAAGTATGCAAATAGCTCGAGCTCCTTGTTGAGAGAATGACATGATCTTCATTGTAACATCCTGCAAGAACCAGAATTAGTATCAGAAATCAAGTAAAAGTACAACCCTGATCAAAGCAATAATACTGGAACTCATCCTTAACAAATCTTGAGATAAGGGACCCGAATCAACTTTCTAGCTTGTAATTTTGTTTGATGTTGTTATTTGCTCGTTTTTTAAACGTCTACAAGAATAATAACTGGTTTCACGAATTCTAAGATGAAAACCTTTCGTTATCGATTAGAATAGTTGACACAACAGTTTTGTACCGACACGAATTTTTTTTTTCACATATAACAATTTTCTGATGCATACCTCGCCAGAATGGACAGTAAGGATGTGAGGTGTAAAGTTCGCACCAACCGAGTATGCAATTTTCTCACCTACACAAAAAAAATTAAAAACCGTCAGTGAATCCCAAATCAAATGATCATTTTAAATTAGAATTTTCATAATTAAACGCCCAGAAGTATCCCAATTAGAATTCAAAATGCTAGTTTAATGATCTAATCACCAAAGCAATCAAAGAGACAAAACATTAACAAACAAGAAAAGTCTCATCTAATGAACACAATACTTGTAAACCTGAAAACGACAATGCCAGGAGATAATTTGTTAGGATAGAGGGTCAAGATGAACAAAGCCCGGAAATTGTTGCCTAGTTCACAAGACGAAAGAATCACCTCAAACCAAAATGATTAACTAATATTTAAAACCCCATTAATTTCATAACAAAGGTCATAGTTTACGCCTAACGGTGGCTAAAACATCGGCTCGTAATCCTCAGGAGACAGGAGCTTTGAACATAAGGTGAGGTTTCAAGAGTGGAATGGTCAGATTGAAAAGAGTGGTTAATGTCAAAACTGACCCCAAAACATATTAAAATTGTAATTAGGAGCATATAAACCAGGTGTTTATATCACAATTCCCTGCTTGTGCTTTCTAGTTTCTTCATTCTTTTTCTCTTTTCTTTCTTATCTGGTGCAAATTAGACCAGAGTCAGCAGGTGATTAAGAGGTGACCTAATTAGGCAAGTCTAATCCAGGCACGTCAGCCTAATTGGTGTACTCTACCTATTGGACAAGCTAGCTACCTCAATCATTCTCTCATTCTGTTTCCTAAAGGCAAAGAGAGTATAATATAAATTGCAGTAGCCAGCAGAAAAAATCAGTAATTCCAATCCACACAAAACACCATTTACTTCCAGATCTGACAAGGGAATCTGATCACAAAGGGTCCACTTGCAAACCAAATCCAACCAACATTCCCTTCAAATCTCACTCTAAAAACACAAATCCAATCCCAAAATTCACACACACAGCAGTAAACATGATACAATCTGTTGACGGGGATTTCTGAATCTGCGTCATTACGCTCAATAAAAAAGCACTGATCCAAAAGTCTCCGTCAACAGTGTCAGAGCTACAACAACAGATCATGATCATTTCATCCCAAACGTAAAACAGTAAAAACGGTAACCAACATTAACCGAAAGTCAAAATTTTCAAAGCTTTTATTTAAAAGGGTTGTTTCGTTTCATTCCGTTACCTGAGTTCTCAAACACGTCATGCTTGTGAGACTTCTTGATCGAGTCAACGGGCTTGCCTCTGCCCCTCTTCCAGGCGGAGAACTCTCCGGTCAGCGGAATCGACGACGAAATCGGCATCGGGGACAATGCCGACGACGGGAGGGGCTTGCTGTCGGGTCCATACTTCCTAGGCCTGCCCCTCTTCTTCTTTCCATCCGTACCGATCCCGGTCAAGCTCATCGGCGACGCCGTCGGAGCTGCCGCCGTTGTGGGTCCCCCAGATGGGCTAGGGTTTTCATTTCTTGGGGCAATCCTGTAATCATCTGGAGCGTTCTCACCGCTCACTGCTACACCAGAAAACAAATTCTTGTCTTTCTCCTCCATTTGCATATGCAAATTTGCAGACACACAAAAACCACCCAAAACCCTAAAAAATCTTAAACCCTATAAACACTTGAAACCCTAGAATCTACCAATTAAAGTCTGCAACTTTAGGAAGCAAAAAAAAAAAAAAAAAAAAAAAAAACCCAGAAAATAATTTAACTGAAAAACAAAAACTTGAGCAGATTCTGTCAAAGAAGGCTAGAAAGTTCCAAACTTTCAAACAATTTGGAACCCAGAAACAAAAAGTCGTCTCTAAATGCAGAAAGCTGAAGAACTCAGTGCTGCAACTCCTCCAGTTCTGAACCTTGTCTCCACCATTGCAGAGAAAGCAGGAAGCTTCAATGGCAGAAACTGAAATTTCAGTAAAAAAATTGTAAACCAATTCAAAGAAATTACAAGGAAACAGGCAACATTGATTTCAGAAATACTTCTGAGAAATGTGAATTTAGGGTTTTGCAGGAAAAGGAGGAGAAATAAATAAAGTATAAAAATTTGGAAAATTATAAATAAAAATGAAATTGTTATAATTAAATATTGATGAAATTTAATAAAAAATTAATATTCTAATTGCAAATGCAAAGTATAAATTTTAGTTAAGAAAATGTTTCACGTCCGTCTTGTTAATTTAATAAAGGTGAATTTAATAAATGGACAATGATACTAAATTTGAATATTAAAGAAAAACAATCAAGTTTTGTTTGAGAAAAGAAAAGGGCTTTTCTATTTTTTATTACCATTTATTTATTTAAAGTTGTATAAATAAATATTTCTCTCAAAGCTGTAAAGCTAACGTTAAGAGCTACACCAATTTTCCAACTACTGACAACTCCTTTGTCTTTTCAGAAAATTAAACTTTGACTGGAAGATTTTAATTTGAACTAAACACCCTTTTAGTTTGAGGTATCTACTGTTAATGCCATTTGTAAATAAAATATGCCCTTTAAAAAAATACAACCAAAATCAAAATTTCAAGAAAAATTTGCGAAGAACAGCCAAATCACGTGTTCTACTATATTTGCTCTTACAAAACATAATCATTGTATATTAGTTGTCCATCTTATACAAAAACATTAATTCGTATTACATATGAGAGCTACCTCGATCAGACAGCTCAACTAAAATTTCTTTAGAACAAACCATAAAATCAAAACAGAGATTAGAAACTTAATGATCACATTAATCAACAGGGAAGAGGTTTAGACATTCTTAGACTATGTACATAAAACCAGGAAAGCCAATTACAATTGACTTAAAAACAAAAAAATTCCATGCAAAAGGGAAAAGAAATGCTAAAACGGCAATTTTAACTCTCAAAATCTCACCAAACTTTAACTAATTAACCTATCAAACTTGTATCATTGGCTTCACATGTGTTTTAGGGAGCACAAATCCAGCTCTTCTTTCCTCGAACGAGTACTCAATCTCCTCAGGAATCTCTTGGACTAAGTTGGTAGCAAATGGAATTGGTGGAGGAGGAGGAGCTGGTGTCATAGCTGTCTGCATGGGAACTGACACCGTTGATGGTGTCGTTGGCACGAAGATTGGCATTACCTTGGGCGTCTTGTTCGCTTCTTCTGCAACAGTTCTAGGCTTCAGAGGAGTAGTAGCGAAAGTGACATTTTCTGTTGGAATGGAAACGGGAACAGAAATGGGGGAGAAGGGTTTACGAGTCGTTGGTGTCTCCACTTCAGAAGCATTTGGAGCACCAAAAGAGTGCTTTTTAACAGGAAGTCCAGCAACATCTAAGCCTCGTCTACCTGCATAAGCAAAGACGTGGATAAAGATATATTAAAATTTGATTGTTAGCATGTTTTCGTATGATGTCTGGAAAGCAGGCTTTTTATATCGAAGCACTAGACAGCAACAGAGATATGGTGTTCCGGTGTCATGCCTCATGTTTTGTTTAAAATGAAATCAACAGAAGCTTCTGAAACACCGGCACAACGAAGAATAATACAAACATGTTTTTAGGTACTACTACCAGAGTCAGAGTCCCCCACTGCAAGGAAACAGACGGTGAATAACCTTCAAAGCAACTAAATATATCTTTTTTATTTTCAATACTCTCATTTGTCAACCAGACACAAATGAGAACTATTGGAGAAGAGAACCTGTGGACAAAGATGAAAAGCTATCATCCAGATGATTGTTTAATTGCTCGTTTTGGTGGACTCGGTCACCCTTTCTTGAACGCGGACGCGGAGTACCTTTGACGGAGTGAAGTGGATCGGGTTTTGGAGCTTGCATTGAAAGTCTTCTATTGCTTGCACCTCCAGTTGACATTCTTGAACCCTTCTTTACACTCTGAGGTTTCGATGGACTTGGCTTTGACCCATAAAGTGCCTCTTGTTCAGCTATCAACTGACCCTGAATCTTTTTCTGGTCCTGAAAATGGGAGATGAATAGTTGTTACACGGTTCACAGTAAGATCTTCAAAGAAATATGTCCAAGTGAAACTGCTGGGCCATACCCGCTGTCTTCGACGTTCTTGCTCCTTCTCCTCCCGTAATATAGTATACTCTTCAAGCATGGAAAGAAGACGAATCTGAACAGAAGTTGAAAACAATAAAAATTGTTTCAGAATTTGCATGTATGAAAACAAAAAAATAAACTCAACTGGAATAGACCTCCGAGAGATTTCAGAAATACAAGGGAAGCAACTTACACCATCATATGTAAACTCAATGCCCCTCTCCTTCTCCCATGATATGGTTTTTGAAGCCAATGCATCCACCATTGCTGTATAAAAAACAGGATCCGTGTAAAAACACATTTAAATTAAAAAATGACAGAAAAAACTGAAACCAGCAGAAATATCATCAAAATGATATTCTTGACCAAAGCACAGTTCTGTAACAGTTTCATATATGGGCTAGTCTAGCATTATTAACCAAGGGTGCCATTTTACAAATGCGGTCAATACCTGGAAGTTTATTAACCAAAGCACGTGCTTTCTCAGCACGCTTGAGAGTAAGATGAGCTCCTCTTCCAGCATTGTATCGGTTTTCATCCTACACGAACGCAAAAAGGAACAAGTAAGCAAAGGGATTTCAATGTTGTGAAGTAAGCGACATGGTGATGGAAACAACTAACCCTGTTGTACTCCTCGAGCCAGCACTCTTCATCACAAGCAAACAACCACTTCTCAACTTTTTCAAGTATGTCTTTCCTGCTAAAAGCTTCCTCTTTAACCTTTGAAACCTGAAGCTCAATTTGATCGAGGACACAAGCAGGGTCCACATCTCCTGCACAAGTAAAAATGATGCACAAGTTCAAGGACAATTACGTAGGAATTTTTTGTTACCTCATGATATGCTATTAAGAATTTAAGATGCACCTGATTCTATAGCTTCAATTACGTAGTCAATTGCACTATCTGCTTCTAGGACCATGTGTGTCTTTCTACAGATTTCCTCTAGCTCTGATCTCTTCTTAAGAACAAGCTCCTTCATTTTACTTGATTTCAACTCTTCCAACCGAGACACTTCTGCCTCAACCTGCACAATGGATTTAATCCCAAATGAATACTTGACAACTATACTGATCCAATAGTATGAAATAATACAGAATTACAACATAAAAAAACTCACATAATTGATAAAGTCCACAGATAGTGTATTTGGTTCAGTTATCTCATGTTCTGCAGCAGCTATATTGCAGGTTATATTCTGAAACATCTGTTGCTCCTCAATTGGCGTATCCATCAAGTTCCACAGCTCTAACATGGTAGTTGCAAGATCTTGAAGCTGTCAGAGATTAGGAGGTTAATATCATTCAATTAAATGCACATAACTTCGACTAAAAACTGAAAAACGACAAAGAACATTCTTTACCCTCTGCATTCTCTGTAATTTAACCTCCCGCAATTTTTGTATTGCAGCAGCCAATCGCTGAATTGTATCATTACTTATATTCTTGCTTCCTGCGGAATCAACTAAACTGGGATGTACCTCACTAATTGTCTGTTTGTAGTCCATACCAAGAACTGAGCAAAATGAGTTCAATGTACACAGGTGGTCCTGTATCTGCTTAAGCCGATCACTCTGCACAGCAAGAAAGAGCAGATACATGAGGAATTGAAGAGCATAAAAGAATACAAAATCAGATTAAGATGATATGCAGATGGAAAGGAAATTGAAAAAATAACTCCCAACCTTCTCAGTTTGGAGTGCATGTAGCTGTCTGTGCAATTCTTCAAGCCTTCTCAATGACAAATCAGTTTCATCCACACCCGGTTTAGAACTGTAATCTATGCTTCCATTAATCTCACTTGAAATTTTCCGTATCTCCTCTAGAACTTCCAGAAAGTTATTTTTTCTGTCACATTTTCTTTTCTTCATCTCCTCCAGCTGTGGGATTATTTTGCTGAGCTCTTCCTTCAAACTTCCGGCATTTTGATCAGACTGAAATGATAAAGCAATTTGTAAATAATTCTGATTTTAAGCAATAGTCTTCTTAACTTCGATGGGAACAGGACATTTAAACTATTTATCTATAAAAACAATAACAGTTATCCACAAAACAGTCCATCCTGACCTGTCTAATATGTACCGGTCGCTCCCCCATTGCAGAACATATTGCCGCAAGTTCTGCTTCCGAATCAGCAATTGCCTGCCGTAGCTGTGCCCTACACCGATTTGCCTGATCTACCTTTCTTCTGTATACTTCTAGACATTCCTGCTCAAGCTCAAGCAACATCTTATCCCTATCTTTGTCAGTCTCTCCGACTTCATTCCAAATTATCTACAATTTTCGTATTAGACAAGAAACAAATTGAGATTAGTACTTTCGAGTACTCCAATTTCCATAAAAAAAATAAAAAAAATAAAAAAAAACAGAAAAAACTAGACAAATTTTCTTTCGAAATTTAGAGAGTCATGTGATACCTGAAGCTCATATAGAAGTGATCCACATGTTGTTTCCATTTGCAGAAGCTGCTCACTTTGGAGATTAGACATATTGAAGCAGTGCTACCTGCCATAAACAATTTTCACCATCAAACCCTAACTATATGCATTGCATAAATTAACCATAAAATTTTTAAAAATCTCTAAATAGAAACAAAATATATGGAAAAGCTAAATAGCAACAGAACCCTATATTCCTCGAAACCCAGACAAAAAATATCTCGAACTGCAGGTTTCTCCCAAAATTTTGGAGAAAAAGAAAATTACATCACCAATTCTAGTCCATATTAGGTCAGATTTCTGTATGAACACCAAATTCTAAAATTGAATGGAAAATTCTCTCTTCTACAAATAATTCCCATGCAATTTAGCTCAAAGAAATTAAAATCAAAAGAACCAACCAGACCACAGGCGACAAAATCAACTAGAAGAAGCAGAGGAATTTTTTTTCAACAATTCAAAAAATTGATATCAAAATTCAAATTCTTTCTCGAGAACCAAACGGGGAACTGGGGAAAATTGAAGAAAAATAACGAAGACGGGAAGAGGAAAACCCGGAAACAAACCTGAGAGAGCAAGTCAACGAGCATCAATTTTCTATCTGCTGTATGGATTTTCTTGCCACAGCAGAGGCCGGCGATTGGAGGATTTTCCCGAGAAAATGTGGGTTTCGTTTCGTTTTTCTTCTCTTGGAAACTTTGGGGGAAAAAGGTAGGATTTGGGGTTTGAATTTTAATGGAGATGTGAAATGTTTAGAGAGAGAAAGAGAAGCCGTTTGAATGAGGAGAAAAGAGGACCGTTGAAGAAGGCAGAGGGGAGGGGGCTTGTTAAAGATTTGTTTTTTAATGATTCTCCGGGACGAAGCAGGTCACGCACCAACGGCATTTGAATTTCAAATTTTCAGGAGATGACTCGGATTGCTGTAGTCGATTTATCGCTACTGTGAGACCATCAGATGTGAAAATTTTAACATAAAATTTAAATTTTAACAGTTTTAAAGTTTTATTCTCTGACCAATATGTTAAATTAAATTATTATTTTATAAATTAAATTATTAAATTAATTAAAATTTAATAAATGACATTTAAAGTTTAATTAATAATCTGTTCACCTTCTTTGATTGAAAAAAAAAAAAGTATGATAATTGCATCAGTTAGAGAATATCAGTGTAATTTTTTTTTACTGTTATAGCTGATGTGTACATTTTGACATCTCCCTTGGAGATGTTCCAATATGTATTTGTCCAATGGAATTTTGTCATTTGTGTTTAATTCTAAATAAAAAATTTAAAATAATTTATGACTGCACGATACATGATAAACGGTTAAGATGTGAGGATTCTTAAAATTCCACAATTTGGATCTGGATGGGATCCAAATTAAAAAAATTGGATATAAGATTGTGAAAGGAAATTAATATTTTTCAAAAACATAATCTAAGGTATACCAAATTTGAAAATGATACTGGATCAATGCAACAATAAATATGAAAATAAATACTTAAATAAGATTTATCTATCTCATTTCCTTTTTTTTTTTTGGTAAAAAAAAAATGGTAGTAGTGGGTTACCACTCCGAGCCAGGTCGTTGTTTTTACGAAAAACTCTCCCCAAAAGGTTTTTTTACAAGTGGATGATCGAACCCCTGACCTCCATAAGACCATCTCCAATGGTGGACTAAATGCTAAATTTTCCCCCAAATTCCTCCCCCCCTTCAAACACTCTCCAACCCATGCTAAAACTTTGGGCTAAATGCCAAATGCCAAAGCTAGGCCAAAATACCCCCTATGCGAGTGGACTCGCAGGTTGTTGGGCCAGTCTCGGCCCGCCCACGCTCTAATGCGCCCCACGCGATGCGCTTGCAAAGGTTTCCTGACAGGGGTGGGCCCTGCCGTTGCAGTCAGGCGTGTGTTGGCCACCCACAAAAACCCAACGGCTATAATTTTGATCCTATGGTTGGGCTTTAAGGACCGTTGGTTGATCTAACGGTCCATATTCAAATTTAATTTTTTTAGAATATGTTATTTTAAAATACATTGAATCCAACGGTTGAGATCGAATATAATCAAATCTAACGGTAAAAAAAAGATCTAACGGCCCAAATTTAAATCCAACGGCTAAAATAATTTAAAAAAATTATTTAACTCAAAATTCACCCAAAAACTCTATAAATACCTATGTATTTGTTCAAACATCCATACAAAACTCAATTTTCTCTTACAATTCTTCCAATTTATCTTTCTATCATTTGTTTCCATTTCCAAATTGTTGAACGGTTGGTGAATTGAAAGTTTGCCCAGGGTTGAAAGATTGGTAAAAGTTGAAGACTTGCTTTGTGGAAAATTTAGTGATTTTTCAATATTTATCGAAATTTAATTTTTTTTAGATTAAAATATTCATAAAATTAATTTACAATAGTCTACATATTTATTATTATTTTTTAAATTTAATTTAAGGAAAAAAAAAATAGCCTAAGTTCATTCTTTAATAATCCCGGGCTAAAATTTTAGGTCAGAATGGTTGAAGCAGAAAATCTGTTTCTGGGCTAAAGCTAAATTTTCTAAGCTAAAATATTTGGCTTTTAACCCAACTATTGAAGATGATCTAAAAATGATACTCAGAAGAACCGTCCAACTTGTGGCCTAGCCAACTTTTATCCACTAGACCAAACCCAAATTTAAACATATTTAAGTTGACTAGAATAGTCCGCCTCTCCTCTTCACCTATGTAGTTTAAGGTTAGACTAATCAAAGAATTTGGAGAAAAAAATTTCTAAATTGGAATGAAAATTTAAAAAGAAAGTTTCTTATTGATCAAAAGTGAAATGTATGACAGGAGTACACACCTAAAAGCTTATTTAGAAAGTAGTTTTTTTTTTTTTTTTTTTTTTTTGAATACATCGATATTTTTATACTAAAGGGAAGAAGAGTTCGGCAAAACCACATAATAGGCAATCTAATTTGGTATCAAATTCGTCATCCACAAGTTTTCAACCTAAAATTTCTCACTTTCAAGTGAAAAGGAATACCATTAGACCGTAATACTGAATGACCTATTTGGAAAGTAGTTTTAAGTGACTTAAAATGCTTCTTGTGCTTAGCAAGCAGTTCAAGTGCTTATTTAGGATTAACCAGCATCTTTACTAAAAATTGGTTTCAAAAGTATTTTCTCCAAAAGCATTTTTAGTCATTTGAAAACGCTTCCAACCGAGTTCTAAACAAGCCAGCACTTAATTTATTCAAAAACACATAATGGTAACTAAACTAAAATTGCTCGCAAAATACAAATTTAGCCGCTAATCCTCCTACCTATTGCAACAAATAATTACTCTACAATCATTTTCTTATATTTATAAAGACTTTAAACAAAAAAATTTACCATGCAAGCTTTGCCCCAACTCATGAAGAAGAGTTGTCGCTGCCGTCATATTCTCTCCTTATAATTTCAAGCACAAATTCGTTCCATGTATCGACCGGACCCGGCATGCACCAGTGCAAGCAATCCTGTGGCGGAGGCCTTCCGTCAGGGCCCCGCTGTGTTTTCTTATTAGGGTCGGGGCTTCTGTACGGGCCTGGATGCCCATCGTGGCGGTACTCAAAAGGTTTCGTGATGTCCATCAATTTCAACTTCGACTTGTTTGTCACACCTTTCTGAATCGCCCGGTTGAAACCCATAACTTGTTTTTCATGCATTATGTTCGTAAAGCCATTTTCCACTACTTCGCCCAGTGCAAGAGGTTTTACCTTCCCGGTGCATGATCCTCCTGTGTTCCAAGCTCCACCCTCGTAATGGTCAGGTGAATAAGAACGCACAATGGCGATCCCTGTATATTTTGGATGTCTAGCAACAGCAGTTAGAATTGTCTCGACAGATATTCCAAATGCTTCAATGTTGTTAACCTTCATAGGCCTTGATTTGTCCGGCCACCACAACTGCCCTCCCACAATCTCGTTGTTTAAGATATATACTGACTGCTTGGCGAACCAATGGCCGGAAGAGAAAATAATCACATCAAACTGTGGGATGAGATCCATGAATTTGTCATCAGGGGCATCAAGGTGGAGCTTGGCCACGCCCTCTGAAGCAAAATCAAATGCCTCGGATGTTTGCTTCACAAGCCAAGAGGACCAAATCCGGACAACAAACATAGATGTCGACTTGAAATAATAACGTTGCATTCTCTTGTTCCCCCGATTTTTTGGAACTTCTACCTGCATACACCACACAAAGATGTAAGCACCACTAGAGTTACTTAAAACAGCATTATCCGCGAAAAAGGATGGAGATGCAATTTAATACTAGCAGGGTTGATGAATCCAGAGTTGCAAAAATTCCATCTACTATAAGAACAAAGCATTTAATTCGAGGTAACTAAATCAGAAAAAAATTTAGACAATTACCTGCCAGAGCATGCACAACAATGACTCCATATGGTTTCGAGCAACCGAATCACCAATGAAAGCTATTGTTTTCCCCCTCATCAACTCTAGAAATTTCCTGGCATCAAAACGTGGCAGGTCACACTGAGAGGGCTTCCATCGCCAATTCTCATACTGCTTGTCAGGCCTCCCATTTCCCTGGCAATTTTGCATCTGTGTCAGGACAGGGCATGTATTGTTTGTATATACCGGTCCTGCTGAATCATAAATCCAACTTCCACTGTACAGATCACAGCCTGCATAATATGAACAGAAGTAAGTCAAATTCAAAGAAACAAGTACTTGAAAATATTATAGCAAGTAGTCAAATTTCAGCAGTACAGAAGGCTAAATTAGACATAAGATCAATCAGAGTACAAAAGGCTAAGATTATAGCAAAATGTCAAATTTCAGCATACATGAAAACATAACAAAACAACACGAAAGCTACCTGAATCAACAGAAACACCACTGGTTGCATTGTTGAGCAACTGAGAAGAAGCTGATGTAGTATCATTTGGCTCGGGTGCAGGTGCTGATAAATCCTTCATCTCCTTTGTTTGCGAAACTATTGATGGATCACTTGAACTCGAGGACAGTTGTGGACTGGACTCGTCTGACAAATTCTTATCAGTTTTAATCATACCGTCATCAATTGATGAAGCGGTTGAAACTGCAGGCTCTGATGGACCAGTTGAGTTTACTGATCCAACATTTTCATTATCTGATGAACCGGATGAATTCTTTGCCACATCCGGCAGATCTTTGATCTCTCTAATTTCTGAAACAACCACTGCACCATCTGAACTCGAGGGTACTTGTGAATTCGACTCGGTAAGAATATTCTGATTAACAACTTTTGTTTGTGGATCAACTGAACTTTTCGGAACTTCTGAATTAGACTCCGATACCATATTCTTACCGACACTATCTACATTGTTAGGAAGGGGAGCATCGTGGTTAGTGGGATTCCCTATAGAGGTAGAATAATCCAACTTCTGCATACTATCAACACCATAGAAATACCAGCTAACCGTGGAACCAATCGGGTAAGTCACTAAAACCCAAGAAGCAAAAAGTAAGAAAAAAGCCAATGCCACCCCGGAAACTACCATCCACGAAAGGGCTTTCGGGTAGGAAGTCATCGAAATCGAACCTTTGGACGAAGCCCAAGTCAATGAAGTCATCGCTTTCCAAATCAAGCAATTCGTGTGAAATAAACTATCTAGCCTAAATTAAACTACCAATGGAAAACCCCAAAAGCATGGGTACAAATGGCTAAAGAAAAATCCCAACTCATCGTTTTTTTTCCAAATTAGGAAAACCCCAACTTTGAGCTCAACCTCCTCCAGCAAACCCTGAAAACATACAAAACAACTCCAGAAATTACATGTAATTCAAGCAACACAGTGCTAAAAATGGAAACTTAATAATCATGCTTAATGATAATTACGTTTACAAGTAAATTTAATTACTAAAAATAGACAAACAACATTGCTTCCAAAAGGGTATGAAGATCTAAAGAAAATATACCTTGATCAACGCTAGACGCAATAGAAGATCTTGAAGCACTTAAAAGGAAACAACAAATGGATGCATGAAGATTTGTTTACAGGGGAATTGGATTCCTGGGTAAGTGGAAACAATGGGAAACTTGGATTCCCGACCTGGAAAGTTGAATGCTTTATGGACGGAACATGGAATCAGATCAACGGCGGAAAGCTGGTGGAAATGGAAGTAGTGGATGAAGATCTGGAGAGAGGGGGCTTGGATTTAAAGAACGAAGATGAAAGAGAAAGATTCAGATGGGAAAAATATAATCTTGTTTATTTGAGTGATATGCGGCAGATTGAATTAGACGATTCGTCTTCTTGGAATTTGTTTATAGTTTGAACAGGAGAGATATGTGAATATTGGAATTACTACAATGTCCTTTGGTGCGCCATGATGGTTCGTGCTGTAGGTGGAAATTACATTTGTCAAATTACCAGTCAATTGTATGATTATAATTATGTACTATACCGTGTTTTCCGTATATTAAAAAATTTCTCCAAAGTGACTTACAATTTAATTATGGGCTATGCTTGATATTTTGTGACGGCCAATTTGTTGAAAGCGGCCTATTTAGATACACTACTTTCTTGGGGGAAAAATAAACATTACTAAATATGGACTTGTTTCGAAGGAAGTCAATCAAATTCAACAATTAATTAAGAAATTTGATGTCGACTCGTTTTCGCATTATATTTTGACGGACGGTCACATTGAATGAGTTAATTATATAAGATTGAAAGCTAAATTATTAAAAATTCATGTTTAGTGTCGTTTAGGTTTCACTTAGGCGTTTTGATAAATTCCTAAAAGTTTGAAAATTAAGAAATGACGACTAAATCTATTTAGGCATCCGCCCACACCTACCTGTCCTAGGTTGAGACTTTCATTTAAACAGAAAATAAATAAGTTTTCATCTTACATTTTTTTTTAATAACTTGTAAGAAACTTGTTGAATACTTAGATGAATGCAAATTATATGTTTGTTTCTTATATTTTTATTATGTTCTAATACTTTATAATCTATATATCATTATATTTTGCAATTAATGTATTCCAATGCAATTAAGCATTTTTTAAGTACAATTAGCACTTATTTATACAATATATGATAATTTACTTAAATCTGCCTTGTACCCCTAATTCTCCAGTTAGACTCCGCCTAGCTGCCTAAGCACTAGGCTCTAGCTTGTCGGTCAATTAATGTATAGCGTCTTTTAGAACTTTGATAACAAGATGACTTTAAAAAAAAAAAATTAAAACTAATGAAAAGTTCAAAAAAAATTTAATTTTAATGAAAAATGACAAATAAAGGTGTTAAAACTCTATTTTCTTTATTGGTTTTGAAGGAATTAATACATAATTGGATAGGGGAGGAGAGGACGGAAAAAAAAAAAACATAATTGGGCCTTTGTTGGGCTGCCGAATACAGCAAAACGACAACAAAATAACAACACTTGACAACCTTGGGCTCTGCCGTTTCAAATATGTCCAACATTAAGACAACAATTCCAACTAAAGATTTTCCGCCATTACAGGTTCGCTGCCCCTATTAAACCTCTTTCGAGCGTTTGGCCTGGAGTTTAGCTCGAATTCGCTAAATTATTCTTTCGTAATACTGTTTCTGAATTAATTACTGATGGTTTCTATTCAAATTTTTGTTTGCATGCAGTTGGATTGCGGAATGCACGGTAATGTGGTAACGATGGCGGCATTATCTGGCGGAGGCAGCGATGGTTCTAGAAGAAGAGATCCTATTGTCTTAGCCTTTGAAGATGCAAAAATTTCAGTTCTTGAGTTTGATGATTCAATTCATGGACTCCGTACTAGGTGTGTTAATAAAAATTAATTATTAGTCTTGCTATTTCGGTTGATGTTATATCAGTTCAAGTTTCGTTTAAGTCCAAATCGGAACACACTTGAATGTTTTTTTTTTTTTTTGGAAGTGTTGGAGTGTTACGAATGTTGAATCCCGAGTAAGAATTTAATTGTGAATTTGCTAAGGGAATACTCGATCTCCTCTAGCAGGCTTCTATACATCAATTGATGGGATGCGATTGTACCATGCACCGGATCCTATTTGAACTCCGAAGTTAGGTGAGTTTTGGGCGAGAGCAGTACTTGGATGGGTGACCTCTTGGGAAGTCCTCGTGTTGCATCCTCCCACAACCGACCCCACCTAGTAGGAAAAGGCTTAGAAGAAGAAGAAGACTTGAAGTTGGTTGTGTAATTTAGTGATTGACGAGCTTTAAAGTCTCTAATCTGTAGTTTTTCTCGTTATTAACTAGTTATATATTTTCCATAGTTTGCTTAACTGTGTTATTACCGGAGTTTGGTTATGTATATGTTTTCCATAGTTTGTTTAACTGTGTTGCAAGGTGATATTAATTCATTGACGTTGACCTTTTCCCCAGCTCTATGCACTGTTTTGAGGGCCCAGAATGGCTTCATTTGAGAAAAGGCAGAGAGTCATTTACAAGAGGCCCGTTGGTTAAGGTTGATCCCCAAGGCAGGTGCGGAGGCGTTCTTGTTTATGGCTTTCAAATGATAATTCTTAAAGCTGCGCAGGTCTCTTTTGCCTCCTACACTTTGTATTTTGATCGGCGTAGTGGTACTAGCACTCTCATGGTGTCTCATGTTGAAAAATTATGGCTTAATAAGTTAGTTTCGATTCCTGATCTATTTACAATAGGATTTGGAGGGAAAAAGGAAAAACTGTTGGCTTAGCGACAGTTCTAAGCATTGGCTCCTATGCCCTTATTAGGAGCATACTCAATTGGTCTACGATATTGTGTCAACAAGTTATTGGCTCTCATATTCAACAATGTGTTGCTTAGTATTGGTCATGGCGTCTTAGGCTAAAAAAGTAAAATTTAAGAAGTTAATGCTCCATTTCTGTTTTTTAAATTGTAGGATTTGGAAGGGAAAAAGTGAAACCTTGTTGCCTTAGTTACAGTTCTAAGTGTTACCTATGCATTATGCCTTTGTTAGTTGCGCTTTCAATTATTGGCTTGGTCATTGTGCCTCAACTCTCATGGTCCTCTAGTAGATACGTGATCTTTTTTAGAGGTCCTCCTGTATCTCAATTTGTATATCTTGTTGTCAGGGTGGCTCTGGTTTGGTTGGGGACGATGATGGTTTTGGTTCCGAAGGTGCAATTTCTGCTCATGTTGAGTCGTCTTACATTGTTAATCTGGTAGACATGGACATGAAGCATGTATAGGATTATACATTTGTACATGGTGAGTTTGGATGTGGAATAATCTTTGGAAGAAGCAATATTTGCAAGACATTTAATAGACAAAGTTTGTATTTGGATTTGTGAACTAAAAAGATATTTGGATATGAATTCTTAGCGTGCATTATTTAATGAGACTTTAGATATTCTATGATAATGAAATTCATATGTGAATTTGAGTATTTGAAATTAACAGAATTTCATATAGGTTGCATAATTCACTGCTTATATTAATAAAAGTGTTTTTTTCCTTACGAAAAAAAAATGTTGTGGTTATCAGTATCCATATTTTCTTGTATTGCATTCCCGAGTAGGTTTGAAACAAAATAGGTTAGTTCTAATAACTTCTTGTGGCTTTTTATCTTGTAAAGTTTGACATAACGTGTGTTGTATATGTTACATTGAGCCTGTGATGGTTATCCTTCATGAGCAGAAGCTTACTTGGGCTGGGCGTGTCTCATGGAAGCACCATACTTGTATGATTTCTGCACTTAGTATCAGCACAACTTTGAAGCAGCATCCGCTCATATGGTCAGCTCTTGTAAGTTCCACCAAGATAAATTTATATTCAAACTTTGAAATTACTCATTATAAATTTCTTTTCTTTATGTCCCCAACTATTTTTTTTATGTCCATAAAATTAATTTAGAGTCATTTTGATCCATAAAATCAATGTTTAAGCATTCAGCTGACAATAAAACTACGAACAAATTTTTCTTGAAAGTCTTGCATGCTTTTGCTATACTGGAGAAATGTGTATGTTTGATGCAAGTCAGATGACCTGAAAGATTATCCTTCTTAATGTGGGAATATTTGGGAAGACATCCTTACACTCGGTGTATTTTTACTTATATTTGTGTCAGAATCTCCCACATGATTCCTACAAGCTGCTTGCTGTACCATCTCCAATTGGCGGTGTTCTCGTGATTAGTGCAAATTTTAATCCATTATCATAGCCAGGTAAGTTAATTTATTATAGTGGATTTATTAGCTGAAGCACATTTTTATGAGGTTTTTACCTACTTTATGAAATCATACCATGTCTTGTTTTAAGTGTCCTGAGAAAATCACAAAAATAGATGGAGGAAGTAGAAGTTTTTTTTGGGGAAAAGATTGCAAACTTGTCCCTGTGGCTTAGGATAGAGTTTGCAGCTCTAAGGAAAATGGGGGATTGGAAATTAGGAAAAGTGATCACTTTAATAATGCTTGTTCAGTAAAACTTGGCTAGAAAGTCCTAACGAATAATCAAAATTATTGGGTACAGATTGTTAAAAATAAATACTTGAAGAGACAGCTTAACACTAATGTCAGACGACAACACTCTTGTGCCTGGAAAGGTATCCTTAAGGCTAGAGATATTATCAAAATGGGGCTGAGGGGGGTTGTGGGAAATGGAGAGAGTATCCTCTTCTAGACCCATAACTGGGTTTTTCCTTTCGCTCTATCCAACTTTATTTCTCCCAGTCATGTTAATGACATCGATCTAAATGTGAAGGTGAGTCAATTCATTAATAATGGACAATGGGATAGAGATCAACTTCGATCGTTAGTTGATGAGGACATTGTGAATAAAATCTATAGTATTCCCCTCCCCTTAACTCCCCAATGCGATATGTGTTGTTGGGGGCCTAATGCAAATGGTAAGTTCTTAGTTAAGTCGGCAACTTAGATACCAAATAGTGATAATAACAATAAGAATGTAAGAGAGCTTCTTAAGAAAATGTGGAAGCTTGAACTTCCTCGTAAAGTTAAAATTTTTAGTTAGCTTCTCATAATTGGAAGGCTTCATACAAGAGACAAATTATCAAGATATGTCAATAATATCTTGTCCACCTGTCTTATGTGTAATTTAGAGGATGAAAACAGATCTCATTTATTTATAAATAGTAATTTTGCGAGGCTAGTTTGGAATTGTCAAGCTATCTCTAACAACATAAGAGTAAATCAATTTCTTCCTTTTAATGATTGGCTCAATGAATTAACTGTTAAGAATGATGCAAGTTTGTGTGATCTTAGTAAAGTTTTACTAGTTTGCTGGCAGATTTGGCAGGAGAGGAATCTTGTGGTTTTCCAAAATAAAATTCCAAACCATACATGGATCGTTAAGTCGGCCCTTAATCGAGGGAGGGAATTCATAGGTGCCAATGGTATAATTCCTGTGGTTTACAATGGTAGCAGGTCCTCTCCACCATCTTCTATCCGGTGCTCCCCAGCGAATGCTCGTTTTGTTAAACTTAACTTCAATGGCTCTGTTGTGAATCAAGGTGCAGCTGTTGGGTTTGTGATTAGAAATGAGAAGGGATAGCCTATTGTTGCGGGAGCTAGATTTATTGGTCAAAACACTATTTCGGTTGCGGAATGCCTGGCGTTGAGGGATGACATGTGGATGGCTAAGGCCAAAGGTTTGGCTCGCATTATGGTGGAGGGTGATTCAAAGCTGGTGATTGAGTCTATCAGCGGAGCCTATAGCCCCCCATTGGAGATTGAAGGTCATCCTAGAGGATATTCACCGGCTTGCCAAGTCGTTTGAGGAGATTTGCAGGAAGCATGTCTTGAGGGAAGCCAATTTTCTGGTAGATGCTATAACTAGTGTATTCAGTCTCTGATTTTCATGTTTGGGTTAAAACTCTTCCTTTGGAAGCCCGTCAAGCCTTCCTCTTTGATTGTACCCAAACCGGTTGCCTTATAGGCTTTTCTCTTTAATGTTGTTTTTTTTTTTTCTATTAAAAAAATATAAAAAAAATATACATAATATAATTTGTTTATTTGCTGAAAGTTTAGGGAGAGGGGAGGCTATTCCATCGTAGGGTTAGGACATACCACAAGTCTCTTTGAGGACTTACTGAGGGGGTCTTACCCCTTTTTTTAGTTTTTACATATAATCCGCCAAGAAGAATTGTTGGCAACAAGATTCGAACTTAGGTCTTGGTCTAGCAAAAAAAAAAATCATTACCAACTCAGCCAACCGTGATTGGCATACATTATGTAATTTGAGTAAAATTATAACATCACGTCACAATGTTTCGAATAGAATAAAATTTTGATCCACTACATGAAGAGGGAGATGGGGGTGAGACTTGAGAGAGATGGTCACCTGAGTAATTAGTAAATTAGGGCACACGCGCATCGTCATGATAGGCCCGCGAGGTTTATGGAACAGTGGAAAACCACTCCTGCTGTATCCGTCTGCCATTGTTTACCTCGTGCAGTTGTTTTCTAAATTCTATTAGATATATTCACCTCATATTTGATTGTTATTCTCATTGGTGGGGAAGGAGAGGACGTTCAAAGTTCACACAACGATTGACTAATTTACTTTTTACTTTGTGTTTTACAAACATTTTACCTTACTCCTCATAATCTTCTATTAACCAATAAAACAATGTAATCAGTAAACATGATTTTCGGAAAGATCAAATCGAAATCAAGAGATTATAATCCACAATTTTTTGGAATTGAAAATTACATAAAAACCCAATACCCGAATCTGTCTTGAATTAATATCAGAAGTTGACTTCGTCAATACGTGTTACACAAACCACGCATCGAACGAACCAGTAAGCGACTAGGGACCAGGTTGCTCGGGCAGGAAGTTGGCGATTCAGCCGTATAGTGGGCATACAGGGCCTCCTTGTTCACCTCAGCGAACAGGCTTACATATTTGAAGACTCAAAACAACTTCTGCAGATGATCACGATCGGTCATTTGACTCTCACTGCTGCAGATTCTCTTTAAATCTTCTCCACCTTGTCGATTCTCCTTACTTGACCAGCTCACCATCACTGAAGTTGCTTGATGCTCCGATCTAAAACAAATCAGTGCGGCCATGTCGGTACAACGGAACATACGTTAGAAAGGCCATTCCTTCCCTGCAACACCAAAAAAAAACCGGGCCGAACTTCTGCCCGCCCTTCCAGTTCCGTTCCAAAAGAATTTGGAATTTCAACATATATTCAGAAAACAATAATTCAGAAGTTCGATATGTGCAATAATTTGATTTCCATTCAAATCCAGAATTTCAACTTCCTTTCACAAAAGCGAAAGAGGAGCCTTGAGTTACAAGGCATTGCTGTAATATTTTAAAAAATGGCATTCTGCCTCAAAAGTGCATAAAGAAACGTCCTTGAAAAGAAGAAAATCGAGTTCGAAAGAGATGGAGGTGATAAAAACTCATGGTAATTTCATCAATACGGTTATTACATGTGAACAAATGTAGCAGTCTCGGACAAAGGTTAACGACTATGATAACTTACAACCCATCAGCGGAAACGAATGACAAGGTTGCTAGGCTGCTATACTTGTCGCAACAAAACTGAACGATTCACCGAGCCTAGCAATATTGGTTAGCCGGAAACTCTCTACTCTTGTCATCTAAAACTACAGCAGTGAAGCAACAGTATTTCCCACTTCTTACCCCTCCTCTTTCTTCTCAATTCAGCGGAACCCAACGATCACGAACAAGGCAAACGCAGCACTTACAAGAAGCTCGTTCCTATAGCGAGGTCATTTAAGTTTGTAAAAATTTGGGAACGAGTCGTCCCTATCCGGTTTGCAATTTCAAGCTGTTCCTCCAATAGAAGCATCTCATAACTGCAAGGATGAAAATTGAAGTACACTTGTTAGGCCCGGTTTTTATCATGCCATCAAATACTGTTGATGGTGTTGATCTAGCATTAGAAGCGTGCATCATTTTATCAGGAAAGTTTTTAGCATCATTGGGTTTACAAAGATGACGGCATATTTCTCTCCAAAGAGCAAGGTAGAAAATCTTTTGTATCTTGAACGGTAATCTAAATAGAAGGAACATGGAACTCACTGGGTTAGAAGCTCGCAGTCAACTATGGTATCAGGGCCAGGCCGATGAGCATTTCCATTTGACCGAAACTGGCGGAAAGCTCTTGGATTAAAACCAGCAACATGGGCAACTGCATCAACAAGCTTTTTCTGTAGTGACTGCAACCTACGAAATGTGAGTTCATCAAGAGGCGTAACACAGCCAATGCTGCCATCCAGGGTACCAAATAACAAAGCATAGCGATTAGTTTTGTTGGAGCCTGGATTGGTCCTGAGTTAGAGAGCATCTGCAACTGCAAGAACTTGGTAACATGGGTACCAACATGAAATTTAGCCCTTGAGAGAAGCTTCTGGCCTTTCCAACTCTCAGACCTCTTTGGTGCGTAGAAAAAAGATCTGTTTGGCACATAAAATGTGTTTAAAATAAGTAAACTAACACCATCCCTCCAACAATCAGGGATGAAAAACTAACCAAAAGAATTATTAGTCACAAAAAAATAAAATAACGAGAGCCCTAAAAGAGGACTAAAATATATCCCAACTACAAGTCACTAGCCTGAATGTTCTTTTGTTCATCAGCAACTACAAGCCTCAGTGAACTTCCAACGATAAAAAATTCCGTTGCAAAACAATCTAGGTCACCAAAATCCTTGGCCAACATATTTAGTTAAGATCCCTGCTCCTTCCAGCTGAGAAAGTAAATACTTTTGTGAATGTCACCAAGGAGGATAAAATTCTTGACCTGCAAGGACAAATTTGGCCATTGACACTGGTCAAATATTGCACAGAATCATATCTTAATAAATTAAGACTAACATTATACACACAGAATCAAATTAAAGACACAACTTGAGAAGTTTTGAAACATTTCAACATGCACCCTCTTATTTCACATCACACAATTAAATTGTATATTCAAGTACTGATATCCAGGTATCAAACAATGAATCAATTTAAAAAAGACAGTTAAGGAAATATACGTACAATATTCAAGCTCACAACATACAATGGCGGAACATCAAAAAATACCACACCATTCAGTTCAGTGCCATTCCACTTGTTTAAACTAATTTTAGGACCTTGAGCTATCAACAGATGACCATGAAGTGAGGCTAATGCAGATATGGCACCCTGAAATCTTTGGCATACACCTCTGAAACCTGAATACAGAAATAACTGGCTTTATCTCATAAGATGAAATTTTGAGCCCTCTTGTAATTCTAACATCATAAAAAATCACAACACAATTCCCTAATCACGCAAAATATAAATGATAATACCCTCCAAGTACAAGATATTATGGTACAGAAGATGATACAATTAGCAAGTCATGCACTGGTGGTGAAGAAAGTAACAAGCTCTGCTTCTTCCGCTCAAACGAAATTAAAAAAAAAAAAAATTGTAATTACTAACCGTCCATCATAAACAAGGGTGAGCAACAGTAGCTCCCCGGTTTTTGTAGACAGCAAGGCTACATCATTCAGCAACCAAATATAAAAACAAAGTGTGGAGGAAAGAGATTAGCCAAAGAGACGAGAGAAAGTGAGGGAATACAAGGGTGTGTGGGTTGTGTGTGTGTGTATGGGTTTTTACCAACTAGTTTTTATCTTGATAATTAGCTCTTTTGCATTAACTTGATCCTTCCATAAAATAATATTGTGTATGCTTAGATACCTACCAATAGTGATTTTATGTTTAATAGCAAGAATATTAACAATATCAATTCTAGTATGGTTATGAGTATTATTTGAAAAATAAAGTGAAGACTTATGAATGTTTATCTTTTGACCAGAAGTTTAAGCGAACTTATCTGGCACCTTAGCAATATTCCTGGCAACAGTGCTAGTGGCATTAGCAAAAATTAGACAGCCATCTGCAAACTTTAGATTAGTAATTCTATAACCTCTAGTGTGGTCAACAGACCAACATTACTTCTGGATGATTCTCCCAACTTATCCAAGTGTCTGATCAAGGGTTCCATATAAAGGATAAAAATATGAGGAGACAGAGGGTCTCCTTGCCTAATACCTCTATGAAGACAAAAATAACCATGAGATTTACCATTAATAAATATAGAAAAGGATGTTGAAGTAATGCATTCCATGATAAGCTTGATCCAGTGATCATTAAATCCAAATTTAGTAAGCACACCTTTAATATAATCCCAGCTGAGGAAGTCATACACCTTTTCAAGGTCAAGCTTAATGGCCATTGCACCCCTTCTACCTTTTTTACTCTTAAAAGAGGCAAAGAGTTCATGCGCATTCAGTGGCAAAAGCTCCTGGTTTCTTGGATATGCAATTGTTTAACAAAGGCTTAATTCTACTCACCAAAATTTTAGTATTATAAGTAACATTACAAAGGCTAATCGGTCTAAAATTAGAAACCAGTTCATGATTCTCCACCTTTGGGATGATAGCAATATTAGTATGGTTAATCAAACTCAGGCTTGAACCATTGTTGAAAAAATCCTTAACTAAATTAACCATTGAGGGACCAACAATCTCCCAACAGTTTTGATACAAGGAAGCATGAATACCATCCGGTCTAGGTGCTTTCAAAGCACCAATACTTCTAACAATCTCATACACCTCACTATCAAGGATATGCCTATTTAATTTACCATTATGCTCACCACATATACAAGGCTCAATAATGCCATGAAATTATCTAGAGATCCTTGAGAAGGTCTAATAGAAGCCAAGAACCTAATTTTAAAATCCTCCACAAACACCCTCTCCAAACCTTCACCCTTCGACCACCAATTGCCTTGATTTTCTTTTATTTTATTAATTTCATTTCATCTCCTTCTTATGTTGGCCACCGTTTGGAAATATCTAGTATTCTTATCTCCAAGTTGCAACCAGTTAGTTCTAGCTTTTTGGGCCCAAAATAACTCCTCATTCTTTAACACATCACTTAGCTGGTTTTTAATTTCGATCTCTTTATCAAAAAGGTTGCTGGGATCAGACATATTCATATTCTCTTGTTGGATATTATTCAGGTCCCAAAGAAGACTTTTTTTTCTTTCTTTCGAATAAATTCCCAAAAACTTCTTTATTCTACTTTCTAACTAGAAACTTAAAAGTCCCCAAGTAACCTTTAATCATTTCACAAGCACTACCAGAAATATTTTGCTCCCAAGTTTTTCCTTTAACATTTCTAAATCTAGGATGGGAGAGCCACATAGCTTTAAATTTAAAGGTGCTCGCACCCAGATTGTTACCACTCCTATAACTATTAGTCTCAAGCAAAATCGGGCTATGATAAGACCCAAATATAGGATAGTTATGAATAGTAGCATTAGGATATAAGTTAAGCTAGTTCATGTTAGCAATGGCCTTATCTAGTTTCTCAAAAATAATGGTATTATCCTTATGACCATTGCACCAGGTAAACAAAACACGGTGACGGAAATAAAAATTAGATTTCCTTCATTAAGGCAGTTATTAAAGTTAACCATGTGATTATTAACATTTCTATCACCTCCAATTTTCTCTCCTATATTAACAATGTTGTGAAAATCACCTAGTAGCACCAAAGGTTGGTGAAATTATTACTTGGAACTAAAGAGATAATTTCATTCCATAACTGGGGTTGGAGACTCTTTTGGGGGTAAGCATAGACACAAGTAATAGGAAGTGTTTATCCGAACATTTTTCCGTAACTTCACAATGAATAAATCTGGAATTATTGGCAAGCACATTTATATTAATATTCAGGTCATTCCAACATAAGCAAAGGCATTCAGCCCTGCCATCCCCTCTTGCAAAAAAAAAAACATTCTAGCGAACTGCTTAGACAAAATAGCACAAGGACCACTATCAAGGTCAAACTTCGATTCAACAATACAAAAAACATCTAAAACATTTAAACAATAAAGAAAATTAAACTGATTGGCAAAATCAGGCCTGCCCCAACCCCTACAGTTCCATAGCAACAACTTCATTAGTCAACATCTTCCAGGTTGTAGCTTGGTCTCGCTCCTCCTTTAGCTTCACTTCTTATCCTCTTCCTATTTCCTCCAAACTGTTCTTGTTCAAACTCTCATTCTTCAGTTTCCTTAAAAACTTCACCCCTCGTCTCAAGATTCGTGAGCTCTTTCACACTCTTCCCCTTACTACCACTATCTATAGCATGCTCCGCCTCACCACTCTTCCTACCAACAGCCCCTATATTGGAACCCTATCAGCCATAGGGCACTATTTAGACACTAAATCAACCCGCAAAACCCAAGTTCTATTACCTCTGACTACATTATCATAATTTCTACCATCTCCACGAGCAGTACCCTTACTTCTATTATTATTTCTAGCTTGCCTCACAAGCACCTGAATCTACCCCTCATCCTCCATATGATGCTCCTGAGTGTTATCACCACGAGCCTGGAAATCCCATTCCGTAGAGCTAAACTCATCAACCAAAGTAGGTTGAGGGAAAAATAACATAACCTTATCTTTTAATTCATTTTTGGTCTCCTCACTAACTGGGAAATCAGTTGGGCAAATCAAAGGCTCATCTACAAAGATCCTATCAACTAGCAAACAACCATCATTATCATAATCCACAGGGCAGGAATGCCTCTCAAAGCGCTTTCTTCCATAGTAGAAACAAATTTCGAAGAGCTTTTTGTAGCTCAGCAGCAAAGGGCACTCCTCATCATCATTCACCACTACAATCCTCTTAAGTGGTAGTCTAAGATCCATTTCAAGTAAAACTCGTACAAACATACCATTCAGACTAGACATGGTGGTCTTATCCGCTCTAATAAAATTTCCCACATGCTGAGTAATTATTTCCAATATCTCAGTATCCCTGTATTGAACTGGCACCCTTGGAATCCTTAACCAAACTCTCAGGTTAGAGATAAAATCAATGTCCCGAAAATGGACATTCCACATTTCCATATGAAATATTTGCCCTTTGAGATACCAGGGCCTATTATCCAAAGCAAACTCCAATTCGTCCTCATCAGTGAACTCAATGGCATACCACCTATGACCAAAACGATCGAGATAAAATGGATTTTTAACTCTATCCTCCCAAGTTAGACCAAGTTTCCACTTAATGGTCCTCGCATCCAGTTGCTTTCACACAAGCTTTCCCATAAGGACCCTGCTCTCCATGTATTCGACATTAAGGTTTGAATAAATATTGGTAGAGACCCTGGTAATACCACTCTCCAGTGCGAAGGTGCCACGAGCACCTTCCATCGCCACCAAGGGTTGCCCATGCAAAGGGTTGGCAAATTTATTATCCCACGAAGGAATTCTGGGGCTATTAGGGATATGAGCTTGCCTAGAGGAAGAATTGAGTTATGAAACAATTGAGTTATGAAGTTTTGAAGTTGGTTAAGAAACAATTGAGTTATGAAGTTTTGAAAACTGCCCAAACTTCCTGCCAAGAGCTCCGAAACACTTAACGGAGTTTTTAATGGAATGACCAAAATAATGGATGGTGAACGGAGTTTTTAATGGAATGACCAAAATAATGGATGGTGGACAATCTTAGGGATCATTTCTATTGATTTTCAATCTCAGAGACCAAAATTATGTGTTATTCAAATCTCAGGAACAATTTTGGATAAAAAGCCATTATTTTATAAGGCTCACTTCTAAGGTATATTAATATAAATAAAGGCTTCACTAAAATGAGAGTCGACAGGGGAAAAAAGGGAAAACATGGAAAATTTCTAGGGTTAGGGTTTTGCCCAATTGCTTCAATTATTGTTGCGTTTGGGTGGTTTCTAGGGTATTTCTTCTCCCTAATTGGAGCTAAGTTAACTAGTTTTCTAACTATGTGGTTGGAAATTCCTCTAAGTTACATGTGTAGTAGGAAATTAGGGCATGAGGGTGAATTGAGTGTTTGCGGTTTGAGATGCTTGGAAGAAGCAATAATGATCACTTTGAAAGAGGTGATTTCTATAGTGTGAAGAAGGAAGATGGGGATATGCAGAGGCTGAGGACATTCCCAAAAAATCAATCATGGTTGGTGGCGTTGGCTTTTGAAGGTTTCCGTGAGGTGGGTGTTTCCCAAGGATGGGCATGCAAGGTAAGTTCCCTATCTTATGGGCTTATTACCGCAATGTTAATTATGGTGTTAGAGGGAAGCTAAAGGGTTGCTATTACATGTCTGGATTTTCGACTTCGAGCTCAAATTATGATTTCTTGAAGATAATTCTTAGGTTTTACATGTGTAATTGTATTGCTTTTATGAGTCTCGAGGCTGAGCATGCTAGTTTCGTTGGTTGGATTGGCTCAATTAGTGTTCTACCAATTATTGGTTTTTGGTGCTTGTGTGCGACTGTTGATCTTCAACAGTTGAGTGTTCGGTGTAACTTTTGCTTTAGTATTTCTAGATGAGATGAAGAGAATGATATCTTTCTTCAAGGCTAACGCGCCGTGGTTTATCCAGAACACAGCTCAAAAGTGGCCGTCTTGGCCGTTGATTTAGCCACTTTTGAGCTATTTTTTGGCCAAACCATAGCGAGTTAGCCATTGATAAAGGTCGTCTCGTCAAGAAGAATGATTTTCGTTTTCGTTTTTGAATCACTTGATTTTGTTGAGTATTGAAGAAGTTATGAACGTTTAAAGTTTACCTAGTTTCCGGCGAGTTTTCTTGTTTTCCCGCGGACCAGTCACATATTTTCCGGCCATCTCCGGCAACCATTAGGCTTCCAAATAGGTATAATCTTGTTCTACACTTTCCTATCTTCATTTTGATATATTATGGGTCGAATTTGGTTAAGAAACGATTGAGTTATAAAGCTTTGAAAATTGCCCAAACTTTCAGCTAAGAGCTCTGGGACATTTAATGGAGTTTTTAACAGAATGACCAAAATAATGGATGATGGACAATCTCAGGGACCATTTCTATTGATTTTCAACCTCAGGAACCAAAGTGATGTGTTATGCAAATCTCAGGGACCATTTTGGCTAAAAAGCCTAAAATAATTTGTCATTTGTATTATACCGCATTAAAAATATCACACCTAACATGTGTTCTCAGATATACACAAAACTTTCTCAAGGAAGTCATGCACATAGGAAGTAAGATGATGATAACTCACGTGCACATAATTCGATCCATCTCTTTGGGCAAGGGGAATGAATGACTGGAAACATAGAAGAGAAATAGAAAGAGCATCTTCTAATTAGGGTTTGGGTTTTGTAAAAGAAAAGTGCATGCATGTGGGAAGGTGGTGTAGTGTTATGGGACCAATGGATTCAAAGAATGTCGAGCTAAAGCGCAACACTAAGTCCTTCATTTCAAATGTGATGAATGGGAGAGAGGCCACGGAGTGTGAGGAGTTGTTCCCTCTCATGTCCCAATCCATCACTACTACTTCCCTTATCTCTTTCCATTTTTTATAGGTATATATTTCTTTGCAATATTTTGTCAACTTTTTTTGGGAGGAGCGTTTTTAATTTTTTTTTTTTTTTTTTTTTTTTTTGCTGCGCAATGAAAATGTTACTCTTTTATGACTAAAAGGTTACAGGTTCGAATCATAGAAATAGTCTCTTTCCAAAACAAGAGTAAAACTACGTATAGTAAACGTGTTTCCCTACCAAACTCTCGCAAAATGAAAAACATTAGTAACTTGAAGTCGCCCTTTTAAATTTTTTATTTTCCAAAAAAGGCATTGCACTACTAGAAAATCTAGAACTAGAAGTGGGATTTTAGTAGTGCACACTGATGTTATGACAATGACCAAAGTTGAGGTAGTGTTTGAATTTCTGTTTTCTAATGGGTCCAATTCGACGTCCAAATCAACACTTTGGCAATGGCCACCCTGATGATTCACTGCTTCTTGACAAAACCAGAATTAACTTTTAATTTGTTTTTCCTTTTTATCTTTACCTTTTTAATTATTTTTCACATGGTCTCTTTTACTCCATTACTGTCAAAGCGACAGCCCCCCGAGCATTTGATGACAGTAAAACAGCAGCATAAAACATTGTTCTTACAATGTCGTTTAATTGCATGTCACATTTCCTTTCCTTAATTTAGGAAAGCTAGTTTCATGTTAGTCTCTCTCTCTCTCAACATGAGTGTGTGTATTTCTTTTCTTACATGACCAATCACGTCAAGAAAGAAAAAAGAGATAAGAACACTGATTTTGGTATAGATTTCGGTATAGGTAAGTTACTCTCGTCATTTAGGCAGGATAAACGATACCATAATTAATATCTTTTCTTTTGAGGCTAAAAATATCTTACACTCAATTCTCAAGTTTGTTAGTACATCATACATTGTCATTTTGATTTTCCCCTCATCCTGATTAATTTGAGTCAAACTTGTGGTTTTAGTGGTGCAACCTCTCAAACTTCGTGCTAGCAGCCAAAAATTAGTGGAGGAACCCTAAATCTATACGAAAATACTCAATTAGGTAAAATGGTTTTCATGTACCATTATTCAGATTTTCAGATGATAGAAAGAGACTTGCACTAATAATTTGAGTCCAATTCAAACAGATACACACAAACATATATTTACAAGCGTGTTATATTGTCATTTTGAAATCATATCATATTTTGAGTCTTTGACTCAGAAGTGTGGCTTAAATCAAAAGCTTGCAGAATGTCCTTGGACTGTAAGGAGTTCACGTTATCCATCCATATGCCCTATAATTAAAAGCCACCGTCAGTCATTAAATACATTCCAAAAAATTATTTCCAATCTTCATCGATCGATCCCTTTGACTTGAACGAGAAAGTGGAAGAGACTATGTATAAATATATATATATATATATATGTATGTATGTATCATCACCCACTTAGTTATATGGATGATGGCATCAGCCCCATTATTATAAAGATATACGTATATTTATGTATATATGGTTTAAAATGCACCCACTTAGCATGCTCTGACTCTGACCTCACCATCCCTCCGAGTCGACGTTGATGATGATTTCCTTGTTGAATGATGTTAAATGAGGGGGTTTGCGTGGCAGCGTGAAAGCAATGACAGGCCAGCATGCTCCAGTTCCAGCCACTTTGGCCGCCGTGATCAGATTAAAGGCTAGTTTGGTATTGTTATGCTTTTAAAAAAACTGTTTTTACTATGCTGTGAGAATAAATAATTGTGAAATAAAGCTGCAGAGTGTTTGATAAATTTTTTGGTAAAAGTGCTTTTGAAAAAAAAGCAGTATTATAGTGTTTGGTAAACTTTTATGTAAAATAGATGTGAAAAAAGCCAGTTTTTCAAAGCTGGGTTTTGCAGCTTCTTGTTTTTGGCTTTTTGCATCCAAAACTGTGAAAAAAAACTGAAGCTGAATGTTTACCAAACACAAAAACAGCTCCCAACTTTTTTTTATACCAGCTTTTTTCAGAATCACCTCAGTACCAAACCAAGCCTAAGCAGTCCGCATGGTGCAACACACACTTGAAAATTACCAATTTTTGTAGTCTCTTTTTCGATCATTTGCTAATTAAATATGATTTTAATTTGTTTTCCCTTGGCTCTCATAGTGTACTTGGTTACCATCATGAAGCTAATTGGACCCTCTTCTTGTTTCATCATCTCAATCCTTGACCTAGTACTCTCGTAATTAGATGGGTCATATCCATATATATCAATGTAAAAAACTTACAGTTTAGTTGGTCAAGAGTCTTACCATCCAGGTCTTGTTCTATTCCTTTGTATTATCAAATGCATAGATAAACAAATAAGATAGGGAAATTTCTAATATGATCAATATACAAATCTTTGCTAAAATGATTCAGAATCTTGTATATATGTTGTCACTATTTGCTTTTAATTATTTCAGTAATTATAATTTGTAAACTCTTCATTTCAACCAATTTCTCTAAAAAAAAGCTTTTCCATGTCCAAATTGGCCATATGAATTACACATGTACACTCCTTTTCACCTTGGTAGTACTGTGATTTCGGAAAGTTCAATTATATATAACACCATTTGAATTATAAAATTGAAACTTTAGTCAACGCTAAAGTAATGGAATTGACTATATCATGTTGTCTCCCATGCAGATGCAATGCTGCCTGTTTCCGATTATAAATTTCAAATTAAAATTTACATATATGAAGTTATTTTGAATGTTAAGAAGTAAACTGAAGCAAGTGGTGGATTGCGTTAGTGGATAGGGTTTTTCTATTTTTTTTTTTTCAACTTCATTTTGTTGAAATTTTTTAAATCGACGGGTCTGAGGATCCTACTTTGATGACACCGATATTGTTCCTAACTTTACCATCTATCAAATCCGTCAGGTGTGGGGTTTTACTACAAAAGGTCCTGGTATTAGTTAGAGTAGGGTAATCATATTTAAAGCCACCCTTGTTGACTACCCCTCACGTGTAAACTAGTAATCCATACGTGAAGATCCACACATTAGCAATTGAAACAACCCAATTTAGTGGTCCACATGTGGAGATCCACTCCAATGGAGTCTACACTTGTTTTCAATCTTTTCAGGAAGGATACTATCTCAAATTTTACCATATGCCCAATCCGTCAGGTATGGAGTTTTACCACAAAAGGCATCGGTAATGTTAGAGTATGGTAATCATATTTAAAGCCACCCTTATTGACTTCCCCCACCGAAATGAGACTGTCAACACATTTTAGATCCTAAATATGTTTTATTATAAATTAGAATAGTTATATCGCTTATAATAAAAAAATTATACTGAACATTAATTTATGACAAATTTAGAGATCCTGCTTCATTATTTGACTACTTTTTATATAGAAGTCAAATGCAGCATTTTAAAACAGAGACAAAGTGCATGTTACCCATTTTTTGTCAGCTTAGTCGGCAGAGAATCCAAGATCTTCTTTGAGTTTTGCAGATTCAATAACATTCGGTGCATTGCATTCGTAACAAAAAGCCATGTCCGCATGTAAAAAACAAAACGCCTTCTTCTTAATTTATTCTTTATACAATATTATCTGATTAAATCACAATCTTCGAAACTGATGTAAACAATTTAATTTCAAATTCATAAAATTTCTTGTCTTTTTAAAAAAAATGGCAATCTTGGATTTGCACTGATACTCGCAACTTCGATAATATTTGACTGTTTGACTAATGGTAATCATGTTAGTGTACTTGATTATAAATTTATAAGAACACTATCACAAATCTGGAATCACGATCAGGGGTTAGAGCTGTTTAATCCGCTTGTGCGACGGTTCTAGTTTTCACCAATTATCCATTCAGTTTCTGCCAAGTGTCATGTTCGTGCAGATGCAGACCAAGAATATACTGGGAGCTTGGTTGGCATCCTTTTCCAACAATTCTTGAAAAGCTAGCTTTTTTTCAGCGAAACAAACAAGTGGTACGTAGTACATTGCGATCTAGTTGATCTTTTACATCACTGCAAATCCCGTTGCCTCTAGATATTAGCAATGCAACAGACAAAAGACAAAAAAGATGTTAAAAAATGGTGCATACTCAAACCCTATTAATATATATACCTTCTTACCCCACCCACCACCCTGATCCTGAATCTACTTTAGACTAGCTTTACATTATTTATATATAATATATATGTGTGTGTATACATACATACATGTGCACACTATGATAATGGATAATACTTTTCTTATTTCGGTAAGAAGGAAACCCTAATAGTTATAGTTGATCTTGTCAATATTTCTTTCCACATACAGATAGTCAAAAAAATAATTCTGAGTTTTGCAATAAAATAATGACACGTAATGAAGAATTAGTTCGTTACCGAAAATAAAGAATTATTCTAATATAATATCAATCAACTTGATATGTATCATAATATTGAAATCCCCACAAACGATGAGAAAGTAAAGCTCTTAACCGTCCCATTCATTACGAATTATATACATATGCATGTCAAATTAACCCCTTCTATGCAATATCCATGTGAACAAAGGACTCATTAGAACACAACTTGGCAGTCGGCATTGCCTTTTTATCTTTTGACAGGATGAAAATTGTAATAATTAAACTAGTTGTACGTGTTTAGAGAGAAAGAGAGAAGCACTTTAACCAAGACATGGAGATGGGGAGATGTAGGAAGGGGGTGATGGCTTGCCTATTCGTTTTCCGACAAGTAAACAAAGGAAATCGTCTCTGCCGTTCCATTGGTAGGCAAAAGCTACGGCAAAGTAAAAAAGAAACAAACCTTTAAACGTCCTCTCTCTCTCGTCCTCTCTCTCTCTCTCTCTCAGGCAGTAAGACCACACTTCCTGCTCACCATGTGATGAGGAATGAGTAACCTAGTGCCTTTTATTTAATCTTACATGTATCCCTATTTTCTCTACACCCAAAAATATTATTTTTTCGCTATACAATTATGTTATTTAGATGCACACAATAACAGAGCTACGGAATTAATGGATTCAAATGACCCCAATGGTGATGCTTGGTCTTTCACTAATTAATCTCGTTCGATGTTCATTCGAGACGTTAATATTTAATATTTACCCTAAAATCTTTGATGATGAAATATCTTTGAGAAATAACGAGGGTAAAGGAAAGGAGATTGAATATTGTGAGGAATGGTACTGAAACATTTCTCAACATTGTGAGGTTGGGAGCTTCTTTAATTATATCTTGATCGCAAAAAAATTCTGACTTCTTCATCAAACACACTTTATCAATTACATTGATAACACAATATTTTATAGAGACAAGTCTACTATCATTTGTGAGATTATATGTATTAAAGTATATGTTAACAACTTAATCAGTTTTGTATATTCAAACTTGGTGTATTATCATTATGTTAGCTAGATAGCTAGCTAAGATGCATGGTGAAGCATCTCTCCATCATGTGACTCTTCCAAGTTAACCTAAGGCCCCCCACAGCCGCTACCCTTCGATGAATTCAATTTCAAACAACATATATACTTGAGGTTGGTATTTGCACTATAGGATTATTACTACCACATCTAATGGCACCTAAAAAAATGTGGTTTGTGGCCAACTCATGGGTCAAAATCCTACTTTAAGCTAAGGAAATGTAAGGGATATTACATTTTTTGTACCACATTAGTGTATTATCTGATGTGGTAAGTGATGCGTACATGCCACGTTAATTAATGAATTTATCTCATTGAATATTAATTGTATGAATCACTTACCACATGTGATATTACACCAATGTAATATACATATATGATCTCTCTAACATTATTATTCCTTTAAGTTAGCATATCAACTTGCACTTAGTGCAAATTGAATCAATCATTACCTTTCTTTTTTTATCTTTATCATTTTTACATAGAATACAATATAATATTCCGGGAGAAATTTAAAATATATAGATCCATGATCAAATGAGAATTATTAAGCAGTATATACTAAATAAACTTTCTTGTTTCATAGAGCTTATAGTACCTAATAAGTCCTTCGGGTTAACCCAAATGACAAAGAAAAATCGTCCCTAATAATTCATTTTCCTATAGTGCATAGGTTGCGAAACATGTTAGGGTTCAACTTCCTCAAGCGTAAGAAGGAAATTAAATAGATCTTATTTGGTAATATTCTCTTCCCAAATTAAGCTAATTACTAATCATAACAAAATTTACTTTGTGAGATCACTACTTTTCTTCTTAGATTAGAGCTTGCATCTTTCCTTCTCGAGTTAAAGTTGTTGGATTAAATAAATAATAAATAATACACGACAAATAAATCAATCGATGAGAAAAGTCGTTTATTTCTTCACAACAATCAAAAGGAAAAACCAAAAATGGTATGGCCCTCCCACTCGACTTTTGTAGAACAAACAGCATCTAAAAAAAAAACGTTTTCAGCATCCAAATAGCCACCTAACAGTTCCTCTTTACCGACTAATGTTTTAACTACAAAATTAACCGGAAAAGACAAACCAATGCTTTAACTACAAAACTAACCACGCCTTGTGTAGGTGGTCGTGACAGCGGCGGCAACGTTCTGTCATTTCAAGATATGCGTTAGGATTATGCTTTAATATATATTTTTCAACCGATTGGTCTTGTCTTGCTTTCTCAATCTGTTGTGAGTTTTTTGCTTATCTGTTTGTTGGGCTGATTGGCTTTATCCAAATGTGGTACATTATATTGTTCAATGAATATTGCCCTCTCGACCAAAAAAAAAACCAAAAACATGTCTTGTGTAGGCCAGCGTGACATTTTTACCCAGATTTACTTCTTGAGAAACCTTTTAGCGACATATATTATGTCACATATTTATTTAGCTGTTATGATATGTATGGACTACATAGTTATGTCTTCGTATTGTTTTACACAATTAATATAGAAACTTTTAAGTTTTTATAAATTGAAATCAAACTCACTCAGAATCAGAAAAAATGTGTCTTAAAGAGTGTAGTTGTTGAGTGTCATACATGTATCCGATGAGTCTTGAATCCTATATAACAACATGCCACAGTTGTTAAATTCACACTTCTAAAGCAAAATGGTGTGTTATAGGAATAAAACGCAGATAACTTATTCATAGATAAAAGTACCAAGCCGACATAAACCATCTTGAAAAGCAAAAGCAGTAAAAAGTTTTGCGACCTTGCGTGGTAATATCACTGTATACACCATGTCATTTATCCATGTTATAAAACCTAGCACGATCAATTAGTAACAGGTGGGGTCATGCGATCGTCGTATTTGAAAAAATTTCTTAATTATACACGTATTATAATAGAGACTGACAAGTAATATCAAGTGGCAATGACCGAAAATTCCTCCTCTCCCTCTTTTCATTTTATTTAATATTTTAATATTTATTTATTAGACTTTATAAGTAACGCCCACAGCACCTCACGAGCTTAATTTACATTTACAAAGCTTAGCCAAAGCTTTTCTTCTTCCACCACCTCCCTCCATTATTTCCATTATCTTCCTCTGTTCTCTCTCTCTCTCTCTCCCCAACTCCCACACTTCAATTATCTCTCTTTCTCTCACTCACTGGTTCTACTCATACATCATCTTCTTCGTCTTCTTCTCAAATTTAAACATTTTTGTTAATTTATCATAAAATATTTACATGGCACTTGAGACTCTGCTTCTCAAGGTGAAGACAGCAATCTCCCACCGCTTCGACGCCGTGCGAACCTTCACCCACCACCCGCACCACCCACTCAAACCGGTAAGAAAATCAAACGTCGGCGTCTTGGCCTTCGAGATTGCCGGCCTCATGTCGAAGCTCATCCACCTTTGGCAGGCCCTGTCCGACAAGAACATGATCCGCCTCCACAACGAGTCCATCTCCCTCGAAGGCGTCCGAAAAATAGTCTCAAACGACGACGATTTCCTCCTTGCCCTCGCCTGCGCCGAGCTCGTTGAGAATCTCCGCCTTCTCGCCAATTCAATCTCCCGACTCAGCACCAAATGCGAGGACTCCCACCTCCGCTCCTTCGACCGCGTCTTCCTCGAGTTCGCCAACTCCGGCCGCGATCCGTACAATTGGGTGCTCGGATTTAAAGAAATGGATGCTAACACTGTCAAGAAGTTGGAGAGGTATGTCACGATCACGTCCACCCTCCACAGAGAGATGGACGAGCTTAGTGCGCTCGAGAGCGCGCTGGGAAAAGCCTGGAAGTGCAACGAGTACGAGATTAATAATCATTCCGCGCCGATGACAAGTAGTACTAAAGAGCAAAAAATTGTCGATCTTCAGCAGAAGATCGTGTGGCAGAGAAATGAGGTGAAGTATTTGAAGGGCAGATCGTTGTGGAGCCGAAGCTTCGACACGGTCACTTGGGTTATAGCGAGGTCGATTTTCACTGTTCTTGCGAGGACAAAGCTCGTTTTTGGTATCGGACAATGCCCTCCGTTGTCTTTGCCTCGGAGCCTCTCGGCCTCAGCTACTGTCCATCCGTCCAACCAATCGACATGTCATTTCGTATCAGGGCCCTTGAGATCCCCGAAGCTTGATCAGCAAGATAACAAAAATTCTGTGTGCAAGTCGTACCTTACAAGTATCACAAAGATTGACCATCAAGATAAAAAAAAATCTCTGTCCAGAACGTTCGCTGATATGAAAGACAGTTCGGAGGATATTGGGTTTTTTGAGTCCAACTCGAAGCTCCTCAAGCCACCTGCGAGCACATTAGGCGCGGCGGCCTTGTCGCTTCATTACGCTAACTTGATCATAGTGATGGAGAAGATGATAAAATTCCCACAAATGGTTGGCGTCGACGCGAGGGACGATCTTTACTCGATGTTGCCGAGCAGCGTAAGGTCTTTGCTACGCGCCCGGTTGAGAGGGGTAGGGTTTTCCGCCAGCGATCCGGTACTAGCCGGCGAGTGGAGGGAAGCGTTGGGGAAGATCCTAGAGTGGTTGGCGCCGTTGGCGCACAATATGATGAAATGGCAAAGTGAGAGGAGCTTTGAGCAACAAAACATTGTGCCAAAAACAAATGTTATGCTTTTGCAAACTTTGTTTTTTGCAAACAAGGACAAGACGGAGGCTGCCATAACTGAGCTGCTTGTGGGGTTGAATTATATTTGCAGGTTTGAGAGGGAGATGACGGCTAAGGCCTTGTTTGAATGCAATAACTCCATTAATGGGTTGCTCAATTTGCAGAGTTCTAGCTAGCTAGTGAAGGAAAAAGAATCAAACCGTTTTCTTTTTCTTTTTTTTGGGGTTATTTTAGTTCGTATTTTGGATTTCAATTTTGATTTCTGAAATTTTACCATCGTGTTTTGAATTGAGCTGCGTTGATAAGATCTTCGGGGTTCGTTTTTGTATCGAATTCTCGTTTGTATATGATGAAATAAATAGATATAAAATGTAAATGATTTGTTTCTTGAGATATTTTCCGAAATCAAAAGTAGGGGATTATGAATTTTGAGATTATAGATCATGCATGATCATGTGAAAAATATTTGTTGATACTCTGTACCAATAAAAGATCACAAAATAAAATTTTAAAATAAGGTGAATATTTTCTTGTGGACTTGTAATACATGTGTTTGGTTATGAACAATTCATTAAATAATAAAGGGTAAAATACAAAAAACTACCTCAACTATGGGTCGAACGACACTTTCATACCTCATCTTTTAAAATTGACAATGTCATACCTCATTTTACGAATTTGTGACAATATCATACATTCCGTCAATTTGTCTGTCATCTATTCCGTTCAGTAGTGACGCGGCTTAAAAAAATTAATAAAATATTAAAAAATTAATTAAATATTAAAAACTAAAATTATAAAATCATTTAACAATTTTTTTTCACATGGGGACCCACCCCTTATCCCCCTCACCTTTCTTCCCTCCTCCCATTTTCCCTCACCCCAAACCCAGCCCATCCCCACTTCGCTCTCCCTCGCCGTGCCCAGAACCACCATCCCTCCCCTCTCTCTCTCTCCCATTTCCTTCCGTATTCTCTCTGCCTTTCTCCCTTTCATGTTGCAACAGCAGCCTCGTCGACTCTACCATTGTCCACAAGCTCCAAGCCCTAAACTTCACAAACCTCATCCTCTGCACCCATGCCGAGAACTTTTCGTCTCCGAGAACCTAACCGATTCGGTCGTTGACATGCGCCTCGGCGAGCTTGCCCTCCGCACCCACAGCTTCGCTAGTAAGTCTGCGTCTTCTGACGAGGAGTACCTCTAGCTATCCCAAGCCTTCAGTGATTTCTCCGCCTGCAACAACGACATATCGGGAAAATTAAAACGGCTCGCAAGCTTGCCATCGTCGGAAAACGCGCTAACCTCTAAATTATCTGAGGCTGCGCCAGAACTGGAACCATGTCAGGGGTTTTTGTAGAGGGAGAACTTCTCAACCGAGATCATCGAGAGCATTTCGCCAGAGGATCTTCAGCCGACAATCAAGATCTGCATCGACGACCTCCAATCGCCGTCGCTTGTCGTGAAGCTATCTGCAGCGGCCAAGCTCAGGCTTTTAGCGAAGAATCGGGTTGATAATCGTGCCTTGATCGACGAGTCCAGCGCCTTTCCCGCTCTAATTCCTCTACTGCGATGCAACAATCCATGGACACATGAGCACGCCGTCACAGCGCACACCCAGTTTGCGAAATTCCAATTGGGATTTGAACAGGGGAGAAAGAAAATGATGGATGCACGAGGCAGAGGTGTCAAAGGGGTAGCAACAGAGCACACCCAATTTGCGAAATTCCAATTGGGATTTGATTTGTTTAAGTAAATTAAAAATTGGGGACTGAAATAGGGAAAAAGGGTGAAGGTGATGAGTTCGGGGGAGACAGGTGGGGAAAAAGGTTGAAGGTGATGAGTTTAGGGGGTGGGTTAGGGGAAGACGGGAGCGGGTGGGATCTGGGTTTGGGGTGGGGGAAGATGGGAGAAGGGAAGAAAGGTGAGGGGGATAAGGGGTGGGTCCCCATGTAAAAAAAATTGTTAAATGATTTTATAATTTTAGTTTTTAATATTTAATTAATTTTTTTAAGTCACATCACTATTAACAGAATAGATGACAGACAAACTGACGGAAGGTATGACATTGTCACAAATTCGTAAGATGAGGTATGACATTGTCAATTTTAAAAGATGAGATATGAAAGTGTTGTTCGACCTATAGTTGAGGTAGTTTTTTGTACTTTACCCAATAATTAAATTCGGCTACAGTACGGATTCTATTTAAGCAGACGATATTAGGAATGAAAATTCAACAACAAAATTTTGAGTATAATTGTAAACGCTCTTAACATTTTTAGCTACGAGTCCATCATTGGTCAAGACTCATTGGCGGAGCTAGTATGAGGTTATTATTTATTCATGATCCCAACAACTTCAAAAATCTTATGTATATTTGTATGTGTATTGTATTAGATACTATAAACAGCTAGGCAAACTAAATACACAACTTCCTCTTACTTTTTCTTCTATTTTTTCTTTATCATCCCTATCTTCTGTTTATCTCCTTTTTAGTGTAACTCTATTGTGCACTCTCTTGACAGCCTTCTACATTACTCTAGCCACCCTTAACAAGCCTCCACATATCATTATAGTTGTTGACATATGTTAGCATATTCCTTCAGCATATGTTGACAAGAATTGACATGTTCCTACTAGGTGCTCGTCGAAATGATCCAATAAAAAAAAAAAAATTCCGTCAAAATCATGACTCCATTATTTGGTAATCTTGACTTCGCCACTGCCAAAACTTTCAAATTCAGTTTATTCCAACGGGAATACTTGATACCGTATGCTTTATTTATTTTATTTTTTTATAAAGGACTCCCACTTAAACTCCTAAATAATATAGCCTTTTAATTTTCGGTTACAGTGTAATCTGGCCTTTTTATTGTGACCACTTTCTTTTATTTTCCTCACTATTTTATTAGAAAAAGTAGATATATGTAAAAACTATGTCAACTTCGAATATATGATTTCTCACTATTCAAGCACATTTTGTGCTCATCAAAAGTACTTTTTATGGTAAGGAATGTGTAGCTTAATTAAGAGTATTCTTTGTAGCTGACGCAGCATGAAGTAATCAAAAGAATTACCAACGTAATCCTTTGAAGAATAAGTCTAGAATTCACCAGAAATTTGAGAGAAACTCCAAAAGGTTGTTGTTTAATTGAGAATTGAGTGATCGAATGGTTACATCTAGATGACTTAAATAATGATTACAAAGGTTTGGAGCAACTCAAAGGACTTCTAGAAATTTAAACAACATTAATTAAACATTAATCGACGAGAAAAGAAGGGTCTGATTTTATTACAAAACTTTAAACACTATTTTGGAAGCTGAAATGACCTCAGATGGCTAAAATCCATCGTACATCACGAGAAATCCATGAGTTGGACTCGTGGCGTAGTTTCCTTTCCAAAAATGTACCATGGGCCCAAATTAAAGCTCGGACGTCAAATTTGCAAATTCCTACTACGTTCTTTTGTCTTTCGGCGGTCCATTTGCTCTTCGATCCAATCTACCATTTGTTCTACACCAATAACATTTGAAATTTCTGAGTTTGAATTTCTCTTCTCTAATATTGATTGAATACAAAAACTAATCTACCCGTGAAAAAAAAAAAAAAAAATATATATATATATATATAACTTACGAGACTGCCGAATTTAATTGGCCTAACCTACATTCGCAACCGCAAGATGATATAAAAAATTGAATTCATGCAAGTAAATCATGTAAATCCAGAAGGGACTTCATGTGAACATGTGAGTCTGAATCTCTACCTTTCGGCCAGACCCAAACACTAGTGGACTAAAATCCAAACACACAAATTCAAAGAAATAGGAATAAAAAAGTGTTTGATCCTCCAGCTAATGGCATCTTGCTCAGTGAAATTCATATAATTGCAAAGATGCATTGCCCCACTTATAATATATATTTGTAAAAGATTCTTGGTTGACATTCATATGATCATTGTATTTGATATGTGTTAAAAAGCACTCCAAATTGAACCATCTGGCATTGAAAGACAATTTATAGGGCATTAAGTGAATGTGTTTTAGTTTGAATTGAAAAATCGAATCTTGAGATCTTTTTCCTTTGTATTGATACGAATCATGTTGTAGGAGGGGCAAATCTAACACACAACTTTAAGTGACTGTTAAAACATCTTCAATAAAGATGTCAAATTAAAATGTCAAATTTCACTTATTGGGGTTTTTAGATCCAGGTCCAAAAACATAGAGTGTTTTTAGGAGTGAGTCTAATTATCTAATTATATGTTTTTATTTATTTTATACTCATTTTATATTTTCTACAAATATTAAAAATCAATTAAAATCTTCTAATATTATGTATTTTCCAACTCCAAAAAATATAATTAATATCTTATAACAAAAAAACTAATATACTAACATAAATTTATTTGCAAAACATTCTACCCTAACTCAAGTAACAAATATATGAATGTATATTATACCCATAAGTGAGATATGAAACCTAACTAAAAGGTAGAAAAAACATAACATACCTACAAGTAAGACACATTAATCTGTGATAAGTTGATTATAAAAAAAAAAAAAAATATATATATATATATATAAAAGAATCTATCATATAGGTAGATAAATATAATTAACCTATGATATAGGTTGATTGTCACATCCCGGCCCGGGCGGGACCACTTCCCGGGCCCGCTCCACAACCATAGCACGATATTGTCCGCTTTGGGCCCCGACCACGCCCTCACGGTTTTGTTTTTAGGAACTCATAAGCAACTTCCCAGTGGGTCACCCATCATGGGATTGCTCTAGCCCCCTTCTCGCTTAACTTCGGAGTTCCTACGGAACCCGAAGCCAGTGAGCTCCCAAAAGGCCTCGTGCTAGGTAGGAATGGGAATATACGTTTAAGGATCACTCTCCTGGACAATGTGGGATGTCACATTGATTATAAAAATTAAAAATAAAATCTATAAATAGGGTTTAAAGCAGAAGGAAGAACGAGAAATAACAAAAACAAAAATAAAAAGAAATAAGCAAGGAGATAATTGGGAAGAAATTTGATTTTTTTTTAAAAAAAAATCTTATCATTGAACAAATAACTATTGATAATTAAAAAATTAAACATAACAAATTGGACTTATTTTAATAAACTAGACTCTTCTTACTATTGGCTCAAAAAATTGGACTTATATCAAGTTTCCCCTTCATTAGGGTTCGTAAAATAATCAATAAGTGAAGAAATTAAAGAAATATGTGTCCAAAAGAAAAATTGGCGTGACTTTCAAACTTGGAGTGAAGAATGTCAATCCATGTAGGATTTTGACATTTCCTTTGAAACCATAAAATCACCTTTCTTTTTGTTAAAGGAGTCCACGTAAAATTTTTTGGTATTTATGCGGCAAATTTTTTATAGGCTACCCAGTTATCTTAAGCCCATTAACCTTAGGTTCCATATGTTGAAGAAAAGCCCACTAATCCTAGGCCCATTATGTTGAACGAAAAAAAAAAAGTGTGATTGATGTTCTTGGTATTTGGAGAGTATGAGTATGTCCTTTTACCGGCCACGGGACCGATTGCTTGTCATCGATACTATTCGTGTGTACGTATTGATACATCATTGATAATATCAATATTGTTCCGATGATATGCCCTTTTTTTCTTTCTTTATTTTTTTATTTTTTTATAAAAATTAGACATCATGCATAAAAAATTTCTAATAATTAAATCTCGACTTTAATTGTAATTCAATTAACTAAAATAATTATATTGTGTCTCAATATATAATCAATGACATAAAATCAAAAGGAAAAGAATTACAAACTCGAAATTGAGCAATTAAACTAACAAAGACAATGTTATATCTATGCCAACTAAACATTATGATAATTAAGTTGTTCACCTAGAACTCTAAACCCTCCACTGCAGCTTATCACCCTTGCAAAGAGGGTTTTGCTTGGTCAAAAGATATTGCCCAGTCTTCTTGTAATCCACACAGCATGAGTGTTCTTCAGGGTACCTATGCTTCCCACAAAACACACCGCCGCAGCGGCACTCGAACCCTGTCGCGCCAACCCTTTTCTTGCAGCTCAAGCACCTCTTTTTCTGCGATAAATCTGATGAACCTTGTGAAGATTGTGGAGGCAAAGAAGAAATAACGGCTGCGGTAGCGGAGCTTGAGTCACTGAATGTGTTGTCCACTGAAGCTAACCCTACCATGGCTGCAGGCTTAGCAAACTGCTCTTCTTTCAGGTACTGTCTGTAGCACTTTGAGCACATGTTCATATTCGTCACAGAGCCAAAGAAGCCGCAGCCTTTTGCACAGCGTGGAGGCTCCATGTTGGTGTCGTTTGGTGAGTCCATATTTGGTTTCTTGAATCTCTTTTTGTTACTTTCGTAATCGCGGAGTTAAGTGATACAAGGGAGGTGGAAAATAGAACTTGAGACTTCGAATCTAGAAAAGTGAATGCTCTCAATTAACTGAACAAGCCTTTGCGGCAAAATTGTACTTCTTAACGGGACTCGGAGTTAAGCTTCTTAATTTTTTTTGGATTTCGATTATTAGTTATGAGGTTTGGCGAGTATGTGAGTAGTTTTATAGTGCGAAGGGGTGCTCGCGCCTAGTGATGTAGGATTAGGAGCGGTATGAATTTCCTTTTCCTATTAGGATTGGTTTCTAATTAACCTACTCTGTACAGATTTCTAAATGTTTTTTGTTTCCTTCTTTTTCTTGTAGAAACTTTAAGTCGGTGGAGTGCAACTTTGCTCATTCCCTAGTGTGGTGGTGCTGACCTCCCTAAATTGCCGTTAGTTTTGGTTTAATTAATTTAAGACACAAATTTTAAAACTTAACCTAATCTAACGACAATTAAGGAGGTGAGCATCACCTTCACTTTAGGGGATGGGCAAAAATGCACTCAAGTCAGTGGGTTCGGAATCCACACAACAGACACACAGACACACACACACAGATATATATATAGATACGACCAATATGTGAATTATTTTCATGCGTAAGAGTCTTTTCAAGTCAAATTTATAGATCGAAAAACCAAAAATAACTAAAAAGAAATCAAATGAACTAATCCATCAATTACTAATAAGCTCTGATTGATTTCAATGAGAAAATTAACACAATCTCTCAATGGTAAATTTCCATTCTTACTCTTACGTTCACTGTCGTCGTTTTCTAAAATTTATTTGGTTTCCAAGCTACTACGGAGCATCTACGGCTGTACCAAATATTAGTTTCATATCGATTCAAAACAGGAAAGAGAATTATATATATCAATTGTAGGTCCTTCCTTTTGACAGCGCCAAGATTTCATGAACTGTTACTCTTTCCTCAATGCATCAATGACAGAAACTCATGAAGAATAGAGCTTTTGGATGCGGTATCTTCGGAACTGGAATCAAGGTGATAGAAGGGCTGTACAACAAGAGGAAGAACTTGCAACCATCAAACCAGAGACCAAAGCAGGGCTCGACAAAACGGAAAGTATCATGACTTATTAAGATTCACTTGTAGTTCCGCTTCTTGCTATAACAGAAAGACTTGTCGGAAATCTGGTTGGTCCAACCAAGAAAGGCACGGGAGTCTTTGGGCATTGCTTGGACTAAGTA